>NC_060179.1:50863319-51061763 GCF_021184085.1 Oncorhynchus gorbuscha
AACATAAACGTTTTCAATATATTCATTCAAGAAAAGTCACGCCTTGGGAGTTTTATTGAAGACTTAGTTGTTAGCTATCTGTCTAGTTTTGCATGGGAACGCAACTCAAGGGCAGAATAGTGAAAAAACATCATCACAGCGGGCTCAAGCACAAGAATAACTGCACACGGTGGTTTTGTGTCTACGTTCATCAGCCAACAAAGCCTCTTATCCTAGGGAAGACCAGCAGTCTACGATGCAACAACCAGAGCCAGGTGTTCAACAGAGAGAGATGGAAGAGCCTCTTCAGCACATTGGGACCAAGTCTCAATCTACAAGATCAAGGTCATCAAAACAGTCAAGCAGATCCTCAACGGTGAGTTCTGCAGCCATCAAAGCACGCGCCAAGGTGGACGCAGCACGCGCACAAGTCTCTTATGCTGAGAAGGAAGCTTCTGTGATGAAACAAACAGCAGAAAAAGAGGCCAGCTTGTTGAAGCAAAAAGCTGACCTCGAGGCAAGTTTATATGTTCTCCAAGTTGAGAGAGCAGCTGCTGCTGCGTTGGCTGAAGCTGCAGCCTTTGAAGAAGTTGTAGGATCAGAACGGAGAGAGATTCGCAAAGAACTAGACACAGGGACACAGCACTTAAGTCCAGTCCAACGTACATGTGAGTATGTGCAACAACATGCTAGGCCCTACTTTGCTGAACTTCCATTTGAAGTGGAGAAACAAGAGCTTAGTGTTGACCCAGCTACATGCCATAATCCAGAAAGTAGCAAACAACAGAACATGAGCAGAGACTCTCCGTTCAAAAGAAATGAACAGCAGCATGGTGGAAATGGAAAGCAAGCCCACTTCCAGTCACACACACACAACTTCCCAAGTCACAAGTGGCACCAGACCTCACCAAGTACGTCTTACGACGTGAGATGGTGAGTTCCGGACTCCTGAAGTTTGATGATCGCCCTGAAAATTATTGGGCATGGAAAGCATCCTTTCTCAATGCGATCAGAGACTTGAATTCATCAGCCAGGGAAGAGTTAGATCTAATTACCAAGTGGCTAGGGGCAGAGTCGTCTGAGCAAGCAAACAGAATTAGATCTGTCCATATTTTTAACGCAACAGCAGGGCTTAACATGGTCTGGCAACGACTAGAAGAGTGCTATGGTACACCCGAAGTGATCGAGAATGCACTGTTGAAGAAAATTGATGATTTTCCAAAACTGGCTAACAAAGACAATCACAACCTAAGAGAACTAGGTGACATTCTTCTCGAACTGGAGTGTGCTAAAGTAGAAGGGTACCTTCCAGGCCTTGCTTATCTGGACACATCTCGGGGGGTAAACCCTATTGTAGAGAAACTTCCATTCAGTTTACAAGAAAAATGGATAGCACAGGGATCCAAATATAAGGAGGACTATCGGGTAGCATTCCCACCATTCTCGTTCTTCTCGAGATTCATCAGGAACCAGGCGAAAATTAGAAATGACCCCAGCTTCACCCTCTACACCTCAACTAACCAGGTGTCCATGAAAAGTGAGAAACCTGCCAGGTACAGCAGCAAGACACCTGTGACTGTATACAAGACAGATGTGTCATCTGAGGCCTCAGACCACCAAACCAAACCCAGTAAGACAAAGGTTGAAAACCCTGACCGTCACTGCCCAATACATAACAAGCCTCATCCTCTTAAAAAGTGTTGTGGGTTTAGATACAAAACTCTAGATGAGCGCAAATCATATCTCAAAGACAATGGCATTTGTTTCCGATGTTGTGGGTCAACTCAGCACAGAGCTAAAGACTGTAAGGTTTTAATCAAGTGCTCTGAGTGCGACAGCGACAGGCATCTTGCTGCTCTGCATCCAGGCCCAGCCCCAACAAATACAGACACCGCTACAGCAGAGACAGAGCATGGCGGGGAGCAAGGTGATGATGCTCTTCTATCTGTCACCTCAAAGTGTACAGAGATCTGTGGTGAGGCAGTCAATCCAAGATCATGTTCAAAAATATGCCTAGTCAAAGCTTATCCGGCTGGGAAAAGAGAGAAAGCTGTCAAAATGTATGTAGTGCTTGATGAACAGAGTAACAAATCTCTGGCCAAGACAGAGTTTTTTAGTCTCTTCAACATGAATGACAACTCTGCTCCATACACCATGAAGACGTGTTCTGGGGTAACAGAGACTTCAGGCAGGAGAGCCGTCAACTTTATGGTGGAGTCTATAGATGGACACATGCAGCTCACTCTCCCTACTCTGATAGAGTGTGATATGATGCCAGACGATAGGATGGAGATTCCCTCCCCCGACATTGCGTATCATCATCCCCATCTGCAACCAGTTATGGACAGAATTCCAGCTGTGGACCCAGACGCTCCCATCCTCCTGCTCTTAGGACGAGACATCTTAAGGGTACACAAGGTACGAGAGCAAATCAATGGGCCCCACGACACTCCTTATGCACAGCGACACAACCTCGGGTGGGTCATTGTAGGTGAGGTCTGTCTGGGAACGGCTCACCGCCCAGCCAATGTTAACGTGTTTAGGACAAACATACTTCAAAATGGTCGCACATCCTATCTGAGCCCTTGCCCTGACATCATCCAGGTAAAAGAGAACTACAACAGCGTAGCTCAGAAACACATCTCTCCCTCTACAGTGCACTCGAGAGATCCAAGCACAACTGTGAACACAGACAGCCTGGGATGTTCCGTGTTCGACAAAACACAAGACGATGATAAACCAGCACCATCAGTGGAGGACAAAGCCTTCTTGGACATTATGGACAAACAGGTTTTCCAGGATGATGGAAACAACTGGGTGGCTCCATTACCCTTTCGCCCCACTAGACGTTGCCTTCCTAATAACAGGGAGCAGGCCATGAACCGTCTCACATCACTTCGCAGGACTTTAGACAAAAAGCCTGACATGAAAAAAAAGACTGACAAGCCTGACATGAAGCGTCATTTTATTGACTTCATGCAAAAGATGCTGGATACGACCAAGCCGAACCTTCACAGCCACTAGAGGGAGACGAAGAACGTTGGTATCTGCCCATATTTGGTGTTTACCATCCACAAAAGCCTGAACAAATACGAGTAGTATTTGACTCCAGTGCTAAGTGTCAAGGCGTGTCACTTAACGATGTTCTGCTCAGTGGTCCAGACTTAAACAACACACTCTTGGGTGTCCTAATGCGTTTCCGCAAGGATTGCATTGCACTAACAGCAGATGTGCAACAAATGTTTTACTGTTTTGGCATACGTGAGGATCACAGAGATTACTTAAGGTTTCTCTGGTATGAAGACAACAACCCAGATAGAAACATAACTGAGTACAGGATGAAAGTCCATGTATTTGGGAACAGCCCTTCACCAGCCGTAGCCATCTACTGCATGAGACGAGCAGCGCTACAGGGTGAGAAGGAACATGGGTCAGAACCCAAGCAATATGTAGTGAGGAACTTCTACGTCGATGATGGTCTGACATCAGTAGCTACTACAGAAGAAGCTGTCAACATTCTAAGAAAAACACAAGCAATGTTGACGGAGTCCAACATGAAACTACACAAGATTGCATCCAATAGCAAAACAGTTATGGAAGCCTTCACTATGGAGGACTGTGCGAAAGACTTAAAAGATCTGGACCTAGGAGTGGATCCTCTCCCCTTTCAACGGAGTCTGGGACTTTCCTGGAACCTGGAAACAGACAGCTTCTCATTCCAGGTGTCCCACAATGAGAAGTCTTTTACGCGGAGAGGCATCCTGTCCACAGTGAATAGTCTTTATGACCCCCTTGGGTTCGTGGCTCCAATAACAATGCAAGGTAAAGTTTAATCAGAGAACTCTCTTCTAATCAGAGTGAGTGGGATGCCCCTCTTCCCACAGAAAAAGAACAGGAATGGAAAATGTGGAAGGAATCTTTGATGGAGTTGGAACATATGAATATTCAGCGGACCTACATCCCAGTCTCCTTGTCTACCACTCAAAGAAGAGAGCTACAGATCTTCTCGGATGCCTCTACAGTAACCATAGGAGCGGTAGCCTACCTGAGAGTTATTGACTCGGAAGGTCAATGCCATGTTGGATTTGTCATGGGGAAATCAAAATTGGCCCCTCGTCCAGCCCACACTATCCCACGCCTAGAACTGTGTGTGGCTTTGCTAGCTGTTGAGATGTATGAACTGATCAAAGACGAAATTGACATTGATATACATGCAGCCAAGTTCTACACAGACAGTAAGATAGTTCTTGGTTACATCCACAATGTCACCAAAAGATTATATGTTTATGTTGCCAATAGGATAACTCGCATCAGGAAGTCTACCCATCCAGATCAGTGGTGCTATATAAACACTGACAGCAATCCAGCAGACCATGCAACCAGGCCCATACTTGCTGCGCTCTTAAACACACTAGTTGGTTCTCAGGTCCACCGTTCCTGACCCAAACAAACTTGAGTAAGCCTGAGAACATCAATTTTGACCTTGTAGAGCCTCACACAGATGCGGAGATTCGACCAGATGTCACTGTCTTTGCCTCTAAAGTTTCTGGAGCTCAACTCGGCTCTCATCGCTTTGAGAGGTTCTCAAGCTGGAAAACTCTCAATCGAGCCACAGCACGACTCATTCATGTTGCAAGATCCTTCCATGAAGGTGCAGACAACACCAGCTGCAGAGCCTGGCATGACTGTAATAAACTATGCGGTACAAGTGAGTTGTCACAAGCCAAAACAGCAATCATTCACTGTGTGCAACATGAAGCTTTCAGAGAGGAATTCAAATGCATTGAAAAAGGAAAAGAGTTCCCAAAGCAAAGTACACTCAAAAAGCTTAACCCAGTGATTGATGAGGATGGGTTGCTGAGGGTGGGAGGACACTTATCCTCCGCTGACATGTTACAAGACGAAAAACATCCTCTCATCATCCCACGGACACATCATGTTGCCACTCTGCTGGTAAGACATTATCACGAGCAAGTGGCTCACCAAGGCCGTCATTTTTCAGATGGAGCTATTCGAGCAGCAGGCTTCTGGATTATTGGGAGCAAACGTCTGGTCTCTGGTATCATTCACAAGTGTGTCACCTGCCGCAAGGTTAGAGGGAGGTTAGTTGACCAAAAAAATGTCTGACTTGCCTGCAGACAGACTCACATCTGAACCACCATTCACCAGCGTTGGACTTGATGTGTTTGGACCATGGAATGTCATAACTCGTCGCACTAGAGGTGGTAGTGCAGACTCCAAGCGCTGGGCGGTGCTCTTTACATGTATGTCTACTAGAGCAGTCCATATCGAGCTTATCGAATCCATGTCCACATCCAGCTTCATCAACGCGCTGAGGCGTTTTTTCGCTATCCGTGGTCCAGCCAAAGTGCTACGGTCTGATTGAGGTACAAACTTTATAGGTGCCTGCAGGGAACTGGGTATCGACACAAATGACTCAGAACTGTCTAAATACCTCTCAGATAAGGGATGTACTTGGATATTTAATCCTCCACACTCGTCTCATATGGGTGGTTCTTGGGAGAGACTCATTGGGGTTGCCAGTCGTATTCTTGATGCTATGCTGTTTCAGACGGGCTCCACTCGTCTCACACATGAGGTCTTGAGCACTCTTATGTCTGAAGTTATGGCAATAATCAATGCGAGACCCTTAGTGTCAGTATCAACCGACCCTGACATGCCTACCATTCTCACACCCTCAATGTTACTTACACAAAAGACCAGCACTACCTCAGCCCCTTCCGGATACTTCAGCATGAACGACCTTCATGGAAAACAGTGGAAGCAAGTCCAGTGTCTCGCTGACACCTTTTGGAAAAGGTGGAGACAGGAGTACCTACCCAAGGACGCCAGAGGACAAAAATCCGTTAACCACCTAACTGAGGATCTCAATTTAACCTTGCGCAATACCCTAGATGCAGTTGCACCCCTAAAAACTAAAAAAATGTCTCATAAGAAACTAGCTCCCTGGTACACAGAAAATACCCGAGCTCTGAAGCAAGCTTCCAGAAAATTGGAACGGAAATGGCGCCACACCAAACTGGAAGTCTTCCGACTAGCTTGGAAGGACGGTACCGTGCAGTACCGAAGAGCCCTTACTGCTGCTCGATCGTCCTATTTTTCTAACTTAATTGAGGAAAATAAGAACAATCCGAAATTCCTTTTTGATACTGTGGCAAAGCTAACTAAAAAGCAGCATTCCCCAAGAGAGGATGACTTGCACTTTAGCAGTGATAAATTCATGAACTTCTTTGAGGAAAAGATTATGATTATTAGAAAGCAAATTACGGACTCCTCTTTAAACCTGCGTATTCCTCCAAACCTCAGTTGTCCTGAGTCTGCACAACTCTGCCAGGACCTAGGATCAAGAGAGACGCTCAAGTGTTTTAGTACTATATCTCTTGACACAATGATGAAAATAATCATGGCCTCTAAACCTTCAAGCTGTATACTGGACCCTATTCCAACTAAACTACTGAAAGAGCTGCTTCCTGTGCTTGGCCCTCCTATGTTGAACATAATAAACGGCTCTCTATCCACTGGATGTGTACCAAACTCACTAAAAGTGGCAGTAATAAAGCCTCTCTTGAAAAAGCCAAACCTTGACCCAGAAAATATAAAAAACTATCGGCCTATATCGAATCTTCCATTCCTCTCAAATATTTTAGAGAAGGCTGTTGTGCAGCAACTCACTGCCTTCCTGAAGACAAACAATGTATACGAAATGCTTCAGTCTGGTTTTAGACCCCATCATAGCACTGAGACGGCACTTGTGAAGGTGGTAAATGACATTTTGATGGCATCGGACCGAGGCTCTGCATCTGTCCTCGTGCTCCTAGACCTTAGTGCTGCTTTTGATACCATCGATCACCACATTCTTTTGGAGAGATTGGAAACCCAAATTGGTCTACACGGACATGTTCTGGCCTGGTTTAGGTCTTATCTGTCGGAAAGATATCAGTTTGTCTCTGTGAATGGTTTGTCCTCTGACAAATCAACTGTACATTTCGGTGTTCCTCAAGGTTCTGTTTTAGGACCACTATTGTTTTCACTATATATTTTACCTCTTGGGGATGTTATTCGAAAACATAATGTAAACTTTCACTGCTATGCGGATGACACACAGCTGTACATTTCAATGAAACATGGTGAAGCCCCAAAATTGCCCTCGCTAGAAGCATGTGTTTCAGACATAAGGAAGTGGATGGCTGCAAACTTTCTACTATTAAACTCGGACAAAACAGAGATGCTTGTTCTAGGTCCCAAGAAACAAAGAGATCTTCTGTTGAATCTGACAATTAATCTTAATGGTTGTTCAGTCGTCTCAAATAAAACTGTGAAGGACCTCGGCGTTACTCTGGACCCTGATCTCTCTTTTGAAGAACATATCAAGACCATTTCGAGGACAGCTTTTTTCCATCTACGTAACATTGCAAAAATCAGAAACTTTCTGTCCAAAAATGATGCAGAAAAATTAATCCATGCTTTTGTCACTTCTAGGTTAGACTACTGCAATCCTCTATTTTCCGGCTACCCGGATAAAGCACTAAATAAACTTCAGTTAGTGCTAAATACGGCTGCTAGAATCCTGACTAGAACCAAAAAATTTGATCATATTACTCCAGTGCTAGCCTCTCAACACTGGCTTCCTGTCAAAGCAAGGGCTGATTTCAAGGTTTTACTGCTAACCTACAAAGCATTACATGGGCTTGCTCCTACCTACCTCTCTGATTTGGTCCTGCCGTACATACCTACACGTACGCTACGGTCACAAGACGCAGGCCTCCTAATTGTCCCTAGAATTTCTAAGCAAACAGCTGGAGGCAGGGCTTTCTCCTATAGAGCTCCATTTTTATGGAACGGTCTGCCTACCCATGTCAGAGACGCAAACTCGGTCTCAACCTTTAAGTCTTTACTGAAGACTCATCTCTTCAGTGGGTCATATGATTGAGTGTAGTCTGGCCCAGGAGTGGGAAGGTGAACGGAAAGGCTCTGGAGCAACGAACCGCCCTTGCTGTCTCTGCCTGGCCGGTTCCCCTCTTTCCACTGGGATTCTCTGCCTCTAACCCTGTTACGGGGCTGAGTCACTGGCTTGCTGGGGCTCTCTCGTGCCGTCCCTGGGGGGGGGTGCGTCACCTGGGTGGGTTGATTCACTGTTGTGGTCGGCCTGTCTGGGTCCCCCCTTGGGTTGTACCGTGTCGGAGATCTTTGTGGGCTATACTCGGCCTTGTCTCAGGATGGTAAGTTGGTGGTTGGAGATTTCCCTCTAGTGGTGTGGGGGCTGTGCTTTGGCAAAGTGGGTGGGGTTATATCCTTCCTGTTTGGCCCTGTCCGGGGTGTCCTCGGATGGGGCCACAGTGTCTCCTGACCCCTCCTGTCTCAGCCTCCAGTATTTATGCTGCAGTAGTTTATGTGTCGGGGGGCTAGGGTCAGTTTGTTTATCTGGAGTACTTATCCTGTCCTATTCGGTGTCCTGTGTGAATCTAAGTGTGCGTTCTCTAATTCTCTCCTTCTCTCTTTCTTTCTCTCTCTCGGAGGACCTGAGCCCTAGGACCATGCCCCAGGACTACCTGACATGATGACTCCTTGCTGTCCCCAGTCCACCTGGCCATGCTGCTGCTCCAGTTTCAACTGGCCTGGGCCTTAGGACCATGTCCCAGGACTACCTGACATGAGGACTCCTTGCTGTCCCCAGTCCACCTGGCCATGCTCCTGCTCCAGTTTCAACTGTTCTGCCTTACTATTATTCAACCATGCTGGTCATTTATGAACATTTGAACATCTTGGCCACTTTCTGTTATAATCTCCACCCGGCACAGCCAGAAGAGGACTGGCCACCCCACATATGCTCTCTCTAATTCTCTCTTTCTTTCTCTCTCTCGGAGGACCTGAGCCCTAGGACCGTGCCCCAGGACTACCTGACATGATGGCTCCTTGCTGTCCCCAGTCCACCTGACTGTGCTGCTGCTCCAGTTTCAACTGTTCTGCCTTATTATTATTTGACCATGCTGGTCATTTATGAACATTTGAACATCTTGGTCATGTTCTGTTATAATCTCTACCCGGCACAGCCAGAAGAGGACTGGCCACCCCACATAGCCCGGTTCCTCTCTAGGTTTCTTCCTAGGTTTTGGCCTTTCTAGGGAGTTTTTCCTAGCCACCGTGCTTTTACACCTGCATTGTTTGCTGTTTGGGGTTTTAGGCTGGGTTTCTGTACAGCACTTTGAGATATCAGCTGATGTACGAAGGGCTATATAAATAAATTTGATTTGATTTGATTTGATACCTGACAACGCTGCAGAGATGCAGAAAATGGACAGCAGAAAAGCCAAATGTAAAAGTGGGAGATGTTGTCTTATTGAAAGACAGTCAGGCACACAGAAATGACTGGCCAGTCGGGCTTGTGGTAAAAACCTTTCCCAGTACTGACAAAAAGGTTAGGAAAGTAGAACTAAAAATTGTCAAGCAAGGAGCTGCTAATGTGTTTCTGAGACCAATCTCAGAGATTGTTGTTCTTCTTTCTGAAGCATCCTAGAGACAAAAGATAAAAATAGAAAGGACATTATTTGTTTCTTGATATGTTTTATTTCATAGTGGCACAATTTCATTATACCAGGCGGGGAGTGTGCTGCCATCCTGTTAGAAGGTAACAGATTATTTTATTACAATGGTTAAATTGGATTTTCATTGTGTTCAATGGTGTTATTTGCCCCCTAGTGGCGCTTTCTGGTACTTAGAAAGACCACGCTGTCACGCCTTGGTCATTGTATTTTGTGTTTTTGTTATATGTTTGGGTAGGCCAGGGTGTGACATGGGTTTATATGTTGTGTTTCGTATTGGGGTGTTATTAGCATTGGGATTGTGTATGATTAGGGGTGTGTCTAGTTAGGCTTGGCTGCCTGAGGCGATTCTCAATTGGAGTCAGGTGATTCTCGTTGTCTCGGATTGGGAACCGTATTTAGGTAGCCTGAGTTCGCTTTGTATTTTGTGGGTGTTTGTTCCTGTCTCTGTGTTGTAGTCACCAGATAGGCTGTAATTAGTTTCACGTTCCGTTCTGTTGTTTTTGTATCTAGTTCAGTTATTTCATGTACCGCAAAAAAAACAAAAAAAACAAAAAAAAAGAAAATCAGCAAACCTGTGTCCAAAAATTGAAATCGGCCATTCCGGTTAATCGGTCAACCTCTCGTCAATATAAGGTACCACAGTTGACATTGGATGTCAGAGTAAAAACCAAGCCATGAGGTCGAAGGAATTGTCCGTAGAGCTCAGAGACAGTATTGTGTCGAGGCACAGATCTGGAGAAGGGTACCAAAACAATTCTGCAGCATTGAAGATCCCCAAGGACACCGTGGCCATCATTAACTGGGAGAAATTTGGAACCACCAAGACTCTTCCTAGAGCTGGCCGCCTGGCCAAACTGAGCAATCGGGGGAGAAGGGCCTTGGTACTGGAGGTGACCAAGAACCCGATGGTCACTCTGACAGAGCTCCATAGTTCCTCTGTGGAGATGGGAGAACCTTTCAGAAGGACAACCATCTCTGCAGCACACCACCAATCAGGCCTTTATGGTAGAGTGGCCAGATGGAAGCCACTCCTCAGTAAAAGGCACTTGACAGCCCACTTGAAGTTTGCCTAAAAGACTCTCAGACCATGAGAAACAAGATTCTCTGGTCTGAGGAAACAAAGATTTAACTCTTAGGACCTGAATGCCAATCTGAATCTGGATGAAACCTGGCACCATCCCTACGGTGGAGCATGGTGGTGGCAGCATCATCCTGTGGGGATGTTTTTCAGCGGCAGGGACTGTGAGACTAGTCAGGAAAAGACAACAACCCTAAGAACACAGCCAAGACAACGCAGGAGTGGCAAGTCTCTGAATGTCCTTGAGTGGCCCAGCCAGATCACGGACATGAACCCCATCTGACATCTCTGGAGAGCCCTGAAAATAGCTGTGCAGCAACTCAGCCCCATCCAACCTAACAGAGCTTGAGAGGATCTGGATAGATACAGGTGTGCCAAGCTTGTAGCGCCATACCCAAGAAGACTAAAGGCTGTAATTGCTGCCAAAGCTGCTTCAACAAAGAACTGAGTAACGGGTCTGAAATTTTACGGAAACTTGATATTATTTTTTTTATTTTACAATTTTGCAAACATTTCCAAAAACAAGTTTTTGCTTTGTCATTATTGGGTTTTGTGTGCAGATTGATGAGGTGGAATACATATTTAATACATTTTAGAATAAAGCTGTAAAGTAACAAAATGTGGAAAAAGTCAAGGGGTCTGAATACTTTCGGAATGCACTATATATATAGTTTACTATTTAATCTGAATTATTTTAATGTTCCGACATATTAAATGTACTGTAACTTTGCCTGTTCCTGATAATTACAGGCATCCACTAGGTGATTCTATCATGCATTATTACATCTATTTAAAATACATTTTCTTCAACACCAAAATGTCTCTAACAGACCAAAAGGGAAGACAACTGTTTATCAAGTGCCACACTGTTTTCTTAATTTTTGCCCTTGAAAACCAAACCCAGAATCAAACTGAAAAGACATTTGAAACCCTTAGACATGCCTCCCCATCCTTCCTTTCAGAATGTTAAGTATCAAAGAAAATGTCAACAAAGTGGAATTTCATTGTGCTTTATTAACACATTTGCTAAGTACAAGATGTGTTATGGTATGCTTAGATGAGTTCATTAAGTGCCATATGAAAATAAAGAGCTATACAAGGTACATTTCAAATATTAGTAAATCACAAGGAGTTATATTTAGCCATTAGATAAACATGTATGAAGAAAGCTGTACAAGCCAACAAAAAAAAACACAAATCAAGAGTTATGCTTAGATAATAAGGTAGAGCTGACAGAGAGAGCTTTACCAGGCACAAAATACAAGATCTTTTTAAAAACACAAAGTATTAGGCCCCGAGTCTAAATACCACATAGATTAACATATTTGGAGCACGGAGTTAGTCTGAATGATTGGAACTCATCTACTATCCTTGGCAGCATGTGTGAAATAGAATGCCTTCAGTTTAGGAATAACATCAGCACAGAACTTCACATCAAATGGCACATCAATAACAACTTGCTTGGATGGAGCCCAGACAAGTAGTTTGCATCTCTCCAGTCCTGTGTAGAACATGCCCATTTGCACCGCAAGTAGTAGCCACGGGCTACATTAGGTTGCCGCTGAGGCAACAACCAGTTTCACATCAGTGAGTTTACCAGAGAACAGTTTAGTCAGAGACTCACACTTCTTACTCAGAACAGGACATTTGATTTCTAGAAGTGTGTAAGCCACCTGCTCGTTCTCCTTGCCAAATGTGGTTGCTGAGTTCCCATGGGACATGGAGAAGAGATGCTCCCACACAAAGTTGTCGGAATTTTTGTGGTGCGCACGGGAAACTTCTTTGCTGAGCTATAAGGGATCCGCAGTTTACGTCCGTCATAACACACATGGGAGGCTCTCTGTGCTTTAGTGACCTCCTTCAAGGTGACACATTTACACTCCTCCAGCTTAACATAAAAATCATAAAATGACAGCATTTCTGACACTGCATATTTATGCCATGTTCACCATGAGGCTGCTGTAGCTGTTGCTAGAACTTGATGACTGTTTGGTTTAGCTTTGATACACTTGTGCAGTAGGATCTCCACTGGAACATTGGCCCCTTCCAAACTGAGATGGAGAAGCGGGCGGGTTTCTGTCAGAGAACTCGTCACTTGGTTTGTGATGTTTGAAACATATCCCGCTCAACCTTTTTGGAGCTAAATTCCGCTGCGTCTCCGAGTTCCACTGGCATTGCTCATACAGTATTTACAGGACATCCATGTCAATCCTCCATAGATAGCATTCTGCACCTTCAGCAAAAAAAAACTACTGTTAGAATAGTAAATTACAGTACAGAACACTGGTTTACATGGTGCTCACAGTTGACTAGTTTAAATAGTTCCATTTTAACTAGTAGGTTTAAGTTATGCTGGTAATGACCAATTTCATTGTAAAATTCACCTTGATTCTGTACCTACCTCATTGTCATTCGAGATTAGACTGATATACTTACACAATGAGCCATTGAAACCAAGAACTGTGTGTGCATGTTGTAATAGTTAACGTTATCAGTTCTGGTCAGTGATATGGTATAATCACAATTAGCGAGCTAACATCAAACGTATCAGTCATAAACAAAAAGACAGCGAGCTTGCTACTTTCCATAGTATTGCAGCTGAATGACTGCAATATTTCCCCTGCCCCTCTGACTGGGCTGGACATCTGCTTTGAGGAACACCAGGTTGTCATCCTCAAAGTGAATAAACACCCACCCAACTTTGCCACTGTGGAGGTATTGATATGCATCTGTGCTTTTGTAGCTCCTCATCTCTGAGCCATCCACACAGACAGACAAGATTCAATAATTCAAGAAGTCTTTGTAGGTGATATGTGGCCATTTTTTCACATCGTCCTCCCACTCTTGAATAATCCGCAGATGTGGCCCAGACTTGCCATTCAACTTTGAAAGGTTTTTCTTGGTGTGATTTTACGACGTTTTGAGCTAGCTAGCTAATGTTCGCAAAAACGGCAAGAATATCACAACGCATGTCCTCCACAAAACTGAACGTTCAGACATTGTTTTGTTTTCCAGGTTCTTAAATAAGGTGAATACATGAGGCCAACTTTACCATATTATCCTGGAGGCATACTTACACATCCTGTCTCATTACTATGAGTGAAAGATATCTCTGAACTTTAAACAAATTCTAATACAAAATCTTTGTTCAGCTTCTTTCTATTCTGTGGTTGCATGAAATAGCAAACATAATGTGAATTCAACAATGACATTACTTTATCTTTGTTACTCCCTGATAAAACAGTAACATCCTTTACTGTAGTTAAACAGTGGGTTAAATAGATTCCACGATCCGGATTCGATCCGAATTTACGCAAGTGCTTGCTTCAGTTCTCGCCCTGTGTGCACCCATATGCTTGCAGAACTGTACGCCCACCTTGAAGTATAATAGCGCCGCCCACCAGGCGAAATGTCGTGAAAAGAGTGTGTCCACCAAGGAAAGAGGACCACTGGAGAGGAAGCATGGTGGTCTTTCGCCCAAAAGACAAAACCTCTGTATTTGTTTCGAACAGTGTAACACAGATAGAAAAACGAGGTTAGTTATAACAATATTTGAGTCTAATGTACAGTACCAGCGCTTCATGTAGCCAATGGGAGTCGTTTTACGAGCGGATAAAGCGCGTAATAAATAATTGAGCCAATCACAATATCAGTTTCCAAATAGGGGCGGGACATAATACGGAAACGATACACACACGCCAATCAAAACCAGGCACTCCTTTCCATTGGCCGATCGAGAAATGAATGAGGTGGGGCTTGCAGCAACGCTCGCGGTGTTCTGTTGAAATTCCATTGCCGAACATTAGCTAGCTAAAATAACTGGAACTAAGGATATAGCTTCCGAAGTGTGGCCAACGACCAATACCACCCAAATGTGGATTTAATTTGGGAAAAATATGTCAAAATTCTGGAATGGGATTACTCAAGGATTGCTTTGATGTGTACTGCATTTACCTCCGATTTAGCTGTGGCTACCTCTCAAGCTAGCCGAATCGGAACAATCGGCGGATAACTGGCTAACTAACGTTAAACGTAACTAACTTAGCTAGCTAATCCTTTAACGTCAGGACTAGGACGGAACACGTTTCATCGTTAAAAATACATAAAACGAATGTTGTTACTGTCATGAGTCCAGCCGGGTGCCCCCATGTGAACGGGTTCAAAGTGGATAACTGGAAACAGAATCTACGGGTCATTTACCAATGCTTTGTGTGGAGTGGGTCTGCCGAAACCAGGAAACGCAAGGTAAACATTTTAAACGTTAGTTAGCTAACGTTGGCTACTACTAACTCGCTCAGAACATGTATGCAGACCGCTTCTCGAGAGAACAGTGCCTACAACGTCTCTCTGGCTAGCTGTCGTACATCGTCATTGTTACCAAGCCACACACGAAGAGGCAACTCGTAGAGTCTGTGAAAGACCCTGTTTTTTTCCCCCGATTAACTGGTGATATATGCTACTGTTTCCCTTGCACGGATAGACCTTGTCCAACGTTAGCTAGGCACACATTTTCAGGCATTTCTTTTTCTCGGCTTGGGCACTTGTAAGTTTGCTTACGCGGACTGCTGCAGTTTTAGACAAAATTGACACTGACTGAGGGTTTGTGTGTGAGAGCCTGTTCGTTAGCTCAGCTCACTACCTAAACCCCCTGCGTCTCTTGCATCACAAAATCTGAGTGTCAACTCTGCCCATGTGTGCGCGATCCTGTTTAAAGCACTCCCAGTTCAAAACTTAAATGTAATGGCAAAATGTAGATTTCCGTCTAAATAGACATACCCAAAAGTAACTGATATTCATGTGTAATTACAAGATTCTGACATGTAATAACTTGGTATATTTGGAAAGAGAACATCTGGGAGACTGCGGAAATGATCAGGAGTTACGTAGTTAAGAATACACAAGATCAAGCACACAAGTTTTTCGTTTGAGTCATCTTTCATTGACAAGCTATAAGTGAGTTATTGATGACTAGACCTGGAAATTCATCAGATGGCTTCCACGGCATGTGAGCAATAGCATAAAAAATGGGATTGATAGAGCAACTAGAAATGTATTTTTTATTTTGCCTTTATTTAACTAGGCAAGTCAGTTAAGAGCAAATTCTTATTTTCAATGACGACCTAGGATCAGTGGGTTAACTGTCTTGTTCAGGGGCAGAACGACATATTTTGTACCTTGTCAGCTTGGGGATGAGATCTTGCAACATTTCATTTACTAGTCCAATGCTCTAATCATTAGGCTACGTTGCCACCTCAAATGGGGAATCCTGGGTACATTCAAGTGTCCTTTTAAACGCTCCAAAGGGTCCAAATGTGCTAAATGCACAGGATGTGCCTAAAAGTTATTGTTCACTATTAAAACAACATTCTTACCACATCAACCTCTCACAAACATTGTGGTGGTGTCAGGGAACATACAGGGGATATCCAAGTGTTTTTTAAATATTTCTTATATTTCTCAACCTAGTCACTCATTGGACATTTTGATTTTGCCATTAAGTCATACATCATGGAAATAGGTTAGATTTGTTCCTACCAGCTTAAAGATTAACTTCATACCTACCATGTATCTATAGCTCAAACACAGACCAAATCTAGGCGTACCTTGTAATGTTTGGTGAAAATGTTGTGTAAAATAAATATTTTAACTCTCGGGGCTGGTGATCAATAACGGTAGATCACAGGCAGACACATAAGATATTCTCATGGTCTGTGGAGTCTCTGCAATCGGTGTGTATCAACGTATTCCGTGTTTATTTTGTTTATGCTTCACAACGTTAACCGGAATGGAGGTAGCAGCCATCTTGAAATGAGGTCATCGGCTTGGCCTTCCCTTATCAATTTGTATGCTCATATATACATTTATATACATATATATATAAGTCACACCAAAGATTTGAAGGCACCGATCAATAGCCAAGATACTCAGCTGTCCGCAGACACACCAATTTTGCACATAGTGGCTACCGTTCTAATACCAGACTGAATTGAATTTAGAAAACAAATGTGGTTTACATTTTTAAGGGTAACGTCATTGCATTCCCAGCTAGCTACATTGCTGGTCTCTCTGGAAAGTATCTTGTGGTTACATTGAAAATAAGTAAATCATGCCATGCTTCCTGAAGAACATGAACACAGTACTTTGGTTGTCTCATCCAAATGTGCAATACCTCTATAGTAGATATGGTACGCCAGCAGCGCTCATCAAATAAAATTGTATTTGTCACATGTTTCGTAAACTAACTATGAAATGCTTACTTACTGGCTTTTTTCGACAATGCAGAGAAACATAGAACAATTGTAACACAAGGAATAAATGTATAATGAGTAATGATAACTTGGGTATATATACTGAGTGTACAAAATGTTAGGAAAACCTTCCTAATATTGAGTTGAACCCAATTTTGCCCTTAGAACAGCCTCAATTCATTGGGGCATAAACTCTACAAGGTGTCGAAAGCGTTCCCCATGGATGCTGGCCCATGTTGACTCCAATGCTTCCCACAGTTGTCAAGTTGGCTGGATCTCCTTTGGGTGTTGGACTATTCTTGATACACACAGGAAACTATTGAGCGTTAAAAACCCAGCTGCATTACAGTTACACGTTGCGGTGCACACTCAAAACCAGCGTGCCTGGCAACTACTACCATACCCTGTTCAAAGGCACTTTTGTTTTCCCCATTCACCATCTGAATGGCACACATACACAATCCATGTCTCAAGGCTTAAACATCCTTCTTTACCCTGTCTCCTCCCCTTCATCTACACTGATTTCAAGTGGATTTAACAAGGGCCATCCAATAAGGGATCATAGCTTTCACCTCTATTCACCTAGTCGGTTTGTCATGGAAAGAGCAGGTGTAAGAAATGTGTTGTACACACAGAGTGTACACAGTGTACCAGTACTGAGTTAATGTTGCAAGGGTACAAATTAATTTGGGTAGATATCAACATATAGGTAGGGGTAAAGTGACTAGGCAATAGGATAGATAATAAGCCGTAGCAGTAGTGTATGTGATGAGTTGGTGCAAAAGGGGATCAATGTAGATAGTCCGGGTAACTATTTGGTTAATTATTTAGCAGTCTTATGGCTTGTGGGTAGTGTCCTGTTGGTGCATCAGTACCGCAATGGTACAGACCGACACAACATTCAACTGATAATCTTATGTCCGTTTGGACCCGAGTACAGTCTGGGATATTGCTAACTAGCTGTTGTAAAATCAACATGACATGTATTTCCATAGCATGTAAATGTAACCCATGCTCCCATTGGATACAGACAGTGCTCATTAACGTATTAATTCATCCCAAAAGTGTTCATTGGTGTCAGCGCTCTATGCAGGTCAGTCAAGTTCTTCCACACCAATCTCAACAAACCATTTCTGTATGGACCTCGCTTTGTGCACTGGGGCATTGTCATGTTGAAACAGGAAAGGGCCATCCCCAAACTGTTGCCACAAAGTTGGAAGCACAGAATTGTCTAGAATATCATTGTATGTTGTAGTGTTAAGATTTCCCTTCACTGGAACTAAGGGGACTAGCCCGAACCATAAAAAACAGCCCTTGACCATTATTCCTCCTCTAAACATTACAGTTGGCACTATGCGTTGGGGCAAGTAGCGTTTTCCTGGCACCCGCCAATCCCAGATTAGTCTGTCGGACTGTCATATGGTGAAGAGTGATTCATCACTCCAGAGAAGGCGTTTCCACCGCTCCAGAGTCCATTGGTGGCGAGCTGTGCACTCCAGCCAATGCTTGTCATTGTGCATGGTGATCTTAGGCTTGTGTGCGGCCATGGGAACCCATTTCATGAAGCTCCTGACAAACAGTTCTTGTCCAGACGTTGCTTCCAGAGGCAGTTTTGAACTCTGTAGTGAGTTTTGCACCCGAGGATAGATGATTTTTACACTCTTCAGCACTCTGCGGTCCCATTCTGTGAGCTTGTGTGGCCTTCCACTTCACAGCTGAGCCATTGTTGCTTCTAGACGTTTCCACTTCACAATAACAGCACCTACAGTTGATGGGGACAGCTCTAGCATGGCAGAAATTTGACGAACTGACTTGTTGGAAAGGTGGCATCCTATGACTGTGGCACGTTGAACGTCACTGAGCTCTTAGTTTGGCAATTCTACTGCCAATGTTTGTCTATGGAGATTGCGTGGCTGTGTGCTCGATTTTTATACACCTGTCAGTAACGGGTGTGGCTAAATTAGCCGAATCCACTAATTTGAATGTAAATTTAGCTACATTAGAGACTATGCCTGTTGGAGTTTGTGTGGGTGGGCAGTGAAATTTCCATTCGCATATATTTTCAAATGTTAGGCTGACATTAACCAACTTATCCCACCCTTGTGTTTTTTCTGAGTTCATCTGTCAAGTTCCACTGAGAGGCTGCAGTGACGGTTTCAATGTACAGTGTAGCTTCCTTCTTAATGGTTTCAACATTGAAGAAATGTAACAGTTTCTTCTCGGGGGGGGGGGGGGCTCGGCTTGCTCAACAGCAACACACAGTATATCCAGTAATGGTAAGGTAAAAGGTAACCACCTCACTATCTGAAAACATTATGAGCAGTACTGACTGAGTCCCCATAAGACTGTAGCATTACTTTGTATCAGTAATGCTACATAAAAATCTACCATGGCTCTTGAAAAGGGGCCCATGGATCATGAAGTCATTGATGCTGCATGAAACAGACAGTTCATAAGACAATTCATAACCCCACCCCCACCCACCAACTCTCCATTTCTGCTGGAGCCTCTATATTTGTTTGACTCCACGCCACCCAATCATATAAGATGTTGAAAGTACTGTGCGTTAGGCCCGGCAATCTTAGATTTATTGCATGGATTGGTAATGTAAACCTACCTATTCACTGGGTAGTGGTTAGTTATGGGGAGGGACGGTGACACCTGTGTTCAGAGCTGTCACAGACTAGGCTTGTATTTAATCAGGGCTGGCGGACTGTCTGGGGGGTGTGGAGCAGGGACTACACAAAGATTTATCAGTTCAAACACTAGCGTCTTTTGCTCCTTTCTTCGCCCCCTCTTTCTGTCAATTTCTTTCTCGCCCTCTTTCTCTTTATGCCTTCCTTTCTTACTCTCACTTCCCCCCCACACACACACATGCAGTTGCCCCTGCTCCATGGATAAGTCAATTAGGATAAATGGAGTGAATGTTGCATGGATGGAGGAGGAGAACTAACAGATCAATCAACTGTGGATGACCTCCTAATGAGCAGTTGAATTGCTCATCGGTCTGCTTTATAAACACCTCGTTTCTGCGCTAAGATGAACAGACCCAAAGGGATGAGGTGACATACCATTGGCAACCATCCAGGTTGTGCTGTACAGCACACTGTAGCAAAATGTTTTGAAACAGAAAATAAAAAGGAGAGTTTCTAATCGGGACATTGCAGGTATTACCTCCCTGTATCATTCTATTTCAAACCTATGTCTCAACCTAGTCTGTTTTCTCTTTTGATACTGTGCCTACCTCCTAAACCCCACAAAGGCTCCATGTGAAGAAGACGCAGCACACCGTGTGAAGTCCCCTCAACACCTTGGACCAGCCACTCCTCTTTGCAGATGGTTCTTTGAGTTATCTGATTGTTGAGGAAATCGTAGCGCCTAACAAGCTGTATAGCAGCAGTACATCAATAATTCATGCACATTGTAACCAGCAGCTATTTTTCATGCTCATATATAGGCTACAGCGAGTGTGTTCAGAATACATATGATCTCCAGGCTGCTGGTTGAGATGAGGGGCTCAAGGTTATTTTCTCAATTTTGTTACCTCTTGAGAGAGACCAGTTCTGGCGACTGCAGGTCATTGTCCACATGCCCAGTCCCTGCTGGGTTTTAGAGAGAGTGTGTGTTTGTGTGTGTTTGTGTGTGCGTCCTAGCGCAATGGTAGGAGGAGTGGCTTGCACACACAGCCTCACACGCACACTGTTGCATATTTATGCTTCTTCATAATTCATGGACACAATGAGAAAGTGGATAGATCTCGTTTCTCATGATAATCAGTAAAATTGTCATTTATAAAATGGATTACTAGCTTTTTGAGACTATAAAAAAAACTATGACCAACCACCCATCTTTGGAGTAGTTAGGTCTATTTCCCGGCTTTTGAAAGGCTGCTGGCTACTGTCCTGGGAGACTTTCAGCAATTGTGCTAAGCTCACGATATGTTATCTTAAATCATCTCAAAACTGCACCCAGAGACATAAAAATGGTATCCATGAGTTTCTCTGACTCTGGGTAATTAAACTTCCTGAATCTCAAAATATCACACTATCCCTTTTAAACATGCAGCGTTCTGACTGGAATAAATATGTAATGTTTCTATCAAAGGGCGTCTGTCATTTGATATACTAGCTCTGAAATATAGCCTAGGGATAACATTTTTGTTTACTTCAGGACCGTAGGTACATTTCCCAACCAGAAGCCATAGATTACAGGCAACATCCACACTGAGTTAAAGGCTAGAGCTGCTGCTTTCAAGGAGCTGGACACACATCCAGACTCTTATAAGAAATCCCGATACGCCCTCAGACGAACCATCAAACAGGCAAAGCATCAATACAGGACCAAGATCCAATCCTACTACACCAGCTCTGACTCTCGTCGCATGTGGAAGGGCTTGCAAACTATCTCCGATTTACAAAGGGAAACCCAGCTGCGATCTGTCCAGTGACGCAAGCCTATCAGATGAGCTAAATACCTTCTATGCTAGCTTCGAATCTATCAACACTGAACCATGCATGAGAGCATCAGCTGTTCTGGACGACTATGATCACACTCTTCGTAGTCAATGTTAGTAAAACCTTTTAAACAGATTAATATACACGGATTACCAGGACGCATACTCAGAACATGCGCTGACCAGCTGGCAAGTGTCTTCACTGACACATTCTACCTCTCCCTGACCGTCTGTAATACCTACATGTTTCAAGCAGACCACCATAGTCCCTGTGTCCAAGAACACCCAGGTAACCAGACTATCGTGCCGTATCACTCACACCTGTAGCCATGAAATGCTTTGAAAGGCTGGTCAACACCATCATCCCAGACACTCTAGAACCATTCCAATTTGCATACCACCTCAACAGATCCACAGATGATGCAATCTCTATTGCACTCCACACTGCTCTTTTCCATCTGGACAAAAGGAACACCGATTAATCGGACGATTTAAAAAAATATTATACATTTTTAAACGTTTTATTTTAAATGTATTTGTAATAATTACAATTACAACAATACCGAATTAACACGTATTTTATCTTAATATAATACATCAATAAAAATCAATTTAGCCTCATTAACATGTTCAATTTGGTTTAAATAATGCAAATGCAAAAACAAAGTGTTGGAGAAGTAAAAGTGTAATATGTGCCATGTAAAAAAGCTAACGTTTAATTTCCTTGCTCAGAACATGAGAACATATGAAAGTTGGTGGTTCCTTTTACCTTAGAATATTGAAGTCTCATGTTAAGAGGTTTCAGGTTGTAGTTAATATAGTATTTATAGGACTGTTTCTCTATACCATTTGTATTTCATATACCTTTGATTATTGGATGTTCTTATAGGCACTATAGTATTGCCAGTGTAACAGTATAGCTTCCGTCCCTCTCCTCGCCCCTACTTGGGCTCGAACCAGGAACACATCGACAACAGTCACACTCGAAGCAGCGTTACCCATCGCTCCACAAAAGCCGCGGCCCTTGCAGGGCAAGGGGAATAACTACTCCAAGTCTCAGAGCGAATGACGTTTGAAACGCTATTAGCGCACACCCAGTTAACTAGCTAGCCATTTCACATCGGTTACACCGGCCATTAGGCTGATAGGCTTGAAGTCATAAACAGCTCTATGCTTGCGAAGAGCTGCTGGCAAAACGCACAAAAGTGCTGTTTGAATGAATGCGTACGAGCCTGCTGCTGCCTACCATCGCTCAGTCAGACTGCTCTATCAAATCATAGACTTAATTATAACATAATAACACACAGAAATACGAGCCTTTGGTCATTAATATGGTTGAATCTGGAAAATATAATTTCGAAAACAAAACGTTTATTATTTCAGTGAAATACGGAACATCTAACGGGTGGCATTCCTAAGTCTAAATATTCTTGTTACATTGCACAACCTTCAATGTTATGTCATAATTACATAAAATCCTGGCAAATTAGTTCGCAATGAGCCAGGCTGCCCAAACTGTTGCATATACCCTGACTCTGCGTGCAATGAACGCAAGAGAAATGACACAATTTCACCTGGCTAATATCGCCTGCTAACCTGGATTTCTTTTATCTAAATATGCAGGTTTAAAAATGTATACTTCTGTGTATTGATTTTAAGAAAGCCATTGGCGTTTATGGTTAGGTACAGTCGTCCAATGATTGTGCTTTTTTCGCAAATGCGCTTTTGTTAAATCATCCCCCAGCGTTGCATCGATTATATGCAATGTAGGACACTCTAGATAAACGAGTAATATCATCAACCATGTGTAGTTATAACTAGTGATTATGATTAATTGATTGTTTTTTCTAAGATAGGTTTAATGCTAGCTAGCAACTTACCTTGGCTTCTACTGCATTCGCGTAACAGGCAGTCTCCTTGTGGAGTGCAACGAGAGGCAGGTGGTTATAGCGTTGGACTCGTTAACTGTAAGGTGAAAATCTGTGGTTCTGCCCCTGAACAAGGCAGTTAACCCACCGTTCCTAGGCCGTCATTGAAAGTAAGAATGAGTTCTTAACTGACTAGCTTTTTTTTTCAAATCGCCAAAATCGGCTCCCTAAAACACCGATTTCCGATTGTTATGAAACCGGCCCTAATTGATTGGCCATTCCGATTAATCGGTCGTCCTCTAGTCCACACACACCAACACAGTCATGAAGAAAGAGGGCATGACAAAGCCTCTTCCCACTCAGGAGGCTGAAAAGATTGGGCTTGGGCCCTTAGATTCACAAAAGGTTCCACAGCTGCACCATTGAGCATCTTGATTGGCTGCATCACCACTTGGTATGGCGACTGCTTGGTTTCCGACCAGCAAGACACTACAGAGGGTAGTGCGTACGGCCCAGTACATCACTAGGGCTGTGCTCGCTACCATCCAGCACCTCTATACCAGGTGGTGTCAGAGGAAGGCCCTAAAAATTGTAACATACTCCAGCCACCAAGTCAGACTGTTCTCTCTGCTACCGCACGGCAAGCGGTACCGATGCAACAAGTTTGGAACCAACAGGACACTGAACAGCTTTTGCACTAACTCTTTTGACTCATCACATACACTCCTGTTACTTGGTTATTGTTTCTCATTGTGTACTTATTATTTGTTTTCTATTATATCTCCTTTTTTCTCTGCATTGTTGTGAAGGGCCTGAGCATTTCACTGTTAGTCCACACATGTTTATGAAGCGTATGACATTTGATCTATCTGGCACTTCTGAGCTCATTTGCTTTCTATCCCATCATGTCTTGCATTTCACAGTCACGCTCTCCGTCTCTCTCTTGTTTTTCAGTCCGAGCATTACAGCAACATTGTTGGTCAGTTCACAGGGGATCTTTCCATCAGCCTGCTGCTCACCTCCCCTTTTGATGTTTGTCTGATTTAGTCGCCACTTCTGCTGCCTAGCCCCCTTTCACCCTCACCGCACCATGCCTCCTCGCCAACACAGAGCAGCCCTTCTCTCACTCTGGCCCAGCCAAGCACTGATGTCATCCCGGAAGAAGACCAATCAACATTCTTAGGCCTCGCTCACTCTTGTCCAATTCCATATTGAACACCAGTGTGTGAGCTAAAATGCATCAGCATGAATGGATTTGTGCTTGTGTCATTTGTGCGTGTGTGTCAGGGTTTCCGTTAAGAAAATGGAGCTAGACAACGTGACGGGAAGATTTTAATTTACCGGCCATTTGTGAAATTTACCGTACCCATATGCATTTGGTGCATAACCCATTAGGTTGTCCACCCATGGTGCTCACAATGACAGAAATCAAATTTTAGGTTAGGGGAATAAATCCTAATTTAATGTCCTCCGGATGCAATGATTTGCACACTGTCCTACCAATCTCTGCAGAGCGCATCGGAGTATAATCTAATCAAAATCACATTTTATTGGTCACATACACATATATTTAGCAGATATTATTGCGGGTGTAGCGAAATGCTTGTGTTCCTTGCTCCAACAGTGCAGTAATATCTAAGAATTCACAACAATACACATCTAAAAGTAAAATAATGAAATTAAGAAATAGAAATATTAGGACGAGCAATGTCCGAGTGGCATTGACTAAAATACAGTAGAATAGAATGCAGTATATACATATGAGATGAGTAAAGCATTATGTAAACATTATTTAAAGTGGCTAGTGTTCCATTTATTAAAGTGACCAGTGAATCCATGCCTATGAGAGGTTGACCGATTTTAATTATGGCCAATTTCAAGTTTTCATATCAATCGGTGGGCGCCTATTACATTGCAATCCGCAAGGAGACTGCGTGGCATGTTGACCACCTTTTTACGCGAGTGCAGCAATCTGAAGGACCTTGTGGCTGCAAGGAGCCACGTTAAGTTGCTAGCTGGCATTACACTTTTCTTATAAAAAACAATCAATCTTCACATAATCACATCGAATCACAGCCTACTTCAACTTTGAAAAGCATATTTGTGGAAAAAAAGCACAATCGCTGCACAAATGTACCTAACCATGAACATCAATGCCTTTCTTAAAATCAATACAGAAGTATATATTTTTTTAAACCTGCGCATTTAGTTAAAATAAATGCATGTTAGTAGGTAATATTAAATAGCGAAATGGTGTCACTTCTCTTGCGTTCAGTGCAAGCAGAGTCAGGAAATATGCAGCAGTTTGGGCCACCTGGCTCGTTGCGAACTGTTGTGAAGACCATTTCTTCCTGACAAAGACCGTAATTAATTTTCCAGAATAACATTGAAGGTTGTGCAATGTAACAGCAATATTTAGACTTAGGATTGCCACCTGTTCGATAAAATACGTAACAGTTCCGTATTTCACTGAAAGTATAAACGTTTTGGTTTTCGAAATGATAGTTTCTGGATTTGACCTTATTAATGGGGCGGCAGATAGCCTAGTGGTAAGAGCGTTGGACTAGTAACCAAAAGGTTGCAAGATAGAGCAGTCTGACTGAGATAGATAGAGCAGTCTGACTGAGCGGTGGTAGGCAGCAGCAGGCTCGTGAACATTGATTCAAGCAGCACTTTACTGTGTTTGCCAGCAGCTCTTAGCAATGCTTGAGTTACAGCGCTGTTAATGACTTCAAGCCTATCAACTCCCGAGATTAGGCTAGCAATACTAAAGTGCCTATAAGAACATCCAATAGTCAAAGGTGTACATAGAAATAGCCGACGTGTAGTTTACGTGTCATAATTCCTATAATAACTACAATCTAAAACTTTTTAACTGGGAATATTGAAGACTCATGATAAAAGGAACCACCAATGTTCTGAGCAAGGAACTTAAACTTTTGCTTTTTTACATGGCACATATTGCACTTTTACATTCTTCTCCAGCACTGTTTTTGCCGTATTTAAACCAAATTAAACAGGTTTCATTATTTATTTGAGACTAAATAGATTTATTTATGTATTAAGTTAAAATAAGTGTTTGTTGTTAATTCGGTATTGTTATAATTGTCATTATTACAAATATGTGTATTTTATATTAAAATCGGCAGATTTGAATCAGTATCGGCTTTTTTGGTCCTCCAATAATTGGTATCAGCGCTGAAAAATCATAATCGGTTGACCTCTACTATGTGTATATAGGTCAGCAACCCACCTGAGTAACTGGGTCGTAGCCGACTAGTGATGGCCATTTAACGGTCTGCTGGCCTTGAGATGGAAGCTGTTTTTCTGTCTCGGTCCCAGCATTGCTGCACCTGTACTGACCTCGCCATCTGGATGATGGTGGGGTGAACAGGCTGTGGCTCGGGTGGTTTATGTCCTTTAGGATCTTTTTGGCCTTCCTGTGACATCGGGTGCTGTAGGTGTCCTGGAAGGCAGGCAGTTTGCCCCCGGTGATGCATTGGGCAGATCGCATCACCCTCTGGAGAGCCCTGCGGTTGTGGGCAGTGCAGTTTCCATACCAGGCAGTGATGCAGCCTGACAGGATGCTCTCAATTGTGCACCTGTAAAAGTTTGTGAGGGTCTTAGGTGCCAAGCTGAACATTTTCAGCCTCCTGACGTTGAAGAGGGCCTCCTGATGATCTTCACCACACTGACTGTGTGGGTGGACCATTTCAGTTTGTCAGTGATGTGTACGCTGAGGAACTTTCCATCTTCTCCACTACGGTCCTGTGGATGGCGGCGTGCTCCTTCTGCTGTTTCCTGAAGTCCACGATCAGCTCCTTCGTTTTGTTGAGAGAGGGGTTATTTTCCTGGCACTACACCGCCAGGGCCCTCACCACCTCCCTGTAGGCTGTCTCATCATTGTTGGTATTCAGGCCTACTTCTGTTGTCGTCTGCAAAGATTGAGTTTTTGGCCACACGGTCATGGGTGAACAGGGAGTACAGGAGGGGGCTGAGCATGCACCCTTGTGTGTTGATGATCAACGAAGTGGATGTGTTGTTTCTTACCTTCACCACCTTGGGGGGGCCCGTCAGGAAGTCCAGGTCCCAGTTGCATAGGGTGGGCTTCTATGGTGTTGAAGGCGATTAAAAGGACCTTGATAAGCTGACTGCTGTGTTTGAACAGGGTTGGACCAAAAGTCTGCCTACAATACTTCACCAAAAAGCATGGCCACAGAGGAATTGAGGATCATTAGCTTCTTTAAAAAAATTGCTGGTGATTGTTTCAAAACCACAAGCACGTGGGCCTATGTCTATTTGGGAAGCCTGTAATTTGGGAAGCGCGTGTGTCCCATTCCTCCTGACCGAGCTGGTGTAACTGAGTCAGGTTTGTAGGCCTCCTTTGTGAGCCCTCCTTTGTGAGCCCTCCTTTGTGAGGGCTTTGTGATGACTTTGTTGTCCTTAAGCCATTTTGCCACAACTTTCGAAGTATGTTTAGGGTCATTGTCCATTTGGAAGACCCATTTGAGACCAAGCTTTAACTGATGTCTTGAGATGTTGCTTCAATATATCCACATAATTTTCCTGCCTCATGCTGCCATCTTTTTTTTTTAAGTGCACCAGCCCCTCCTGCAGCAAAGCACCCCCACAACATGATGCAGCCACCCCTGTGCTTCACGGTTGTTCTTCGGCTTGCAAGCCTCCCCCACTTTTGTACCCGTTTCCTACAGCATCTTCACAAGGTCCTTTGCTGTTGTTCTGGGATTGATTTGCACCTTTCACACCAAAGTATGCTCATCTCTAGGAGGCAGAACGCATCTCCATCCTGAGCGGTATGACGGCTGCGTGGTCCCATGGTGTTTATACTTACGTTTGTACAGATGAACGTGGTACCTTCAGGCGTTTGGAAATTGCTCCCAAGGATGAACCAGACTTGTGGAGGTCTACAATTTTTTTTCTGAGGTCTTGGCTCATAAATGTATTGTTAAATGTACATTTATTTTATTTCTTTAGCGTCTAAGACATTGGTGGTGGGGTGCTATTATGCTGACATATTGGAATTGTTTTAAAATGCCCATACTATGGTTCATTTAGCTATTTGATTTTATTATTTTAGTACCCCTTTAGGTATCAAAAATATAAAATGTTGATTTAAAAAGTGTATTTTGACCTTTACAACAAATTCATACATGTCAGGAAGGACAGTAAAAAAAGCAAGTCTTTTGATGTCTCTGTCCAAAATCCAAGAGATATCTAAATATTTTTTTAAACTCAGGAAATGTAGATTTTTTTTTTACACATGAACCCCTTTTTTTGAGTAGGCACAAAAATATGTGACTCTTGTGGGTGTCCTAGAGAAAAATGGAGAACACCATCGTGTTTGAGTCTCCCCTTTCCATAAAATGGTAATAGTTTCTGTACGGATGCTACAGACGTTTTAAGTGAGAAGACCGATTTTTCTTTCTCGGGATGTCTCATCTCAGCACTGCTCAAGCCCTGCCCTTTACAGTTCTCATTCTCAGAGTGGAAATGCTGTTTGCAGAGTTCACAACCTGCTTCATTTGTGAGAAACAAACAAGTTTTGGTTGATTTCATAACCATACTTTATGAGATTTATTTTGTCTGGAGTGCTCAATGTGAGCAATAAATAGGTAAACTGATTTCTCTGTCCTGATAATGTTGAAGGGGTGCGCACACATAGAAGTACCTGGCCTGCTGCCTTGAAATGTAGCAGTGTTTTTAACATCCATTGTGAATGATAATATATTAAAGCTATAGTTACTAAAATTAAGTTATTTGAACAATCTCTCATAGAAGTTATTGTCCTACTGCTACATTGGCCTATCGGCTATGAGGTCCACACGCTAATTTCTCTAGCGTGTGGATTGCTGCCCTACCAAGCAAAAATGCAGTAACTGCTCATTGCGTGGAACTGAGAATTTGTTTTTATTTACATTGGTTTCACAGTACATTTATGCAGTTACTGTTAACATGACCCCCATTTTCTCCAAAACACAATACAATAGAGGCAGGATACTTGTCAACATGATTAATCATGTACACTGCTCAAAAAATAAAGGGAACACTTAAACAACACAATGTAACTCCAAGTCAATCACACTTCTGTGAAATCAAACTGTCCACTTAGGAAGCAACACTGATTGACAATAAATGTCACATGCTGTTGTGCAAATGGAATAGCCAACAGGTGGAAATTATAGGCAATTAGCAAGACACCCCCAATAAAGGAGTGGTTTTGCAGGTGGTGACCAGACCACTTCTCAGTTCCTATGCTCCCTGGCTGATGTTTTGGTCACGTTTGAATGCTGGCGGTGCTTTCACTCTAGTGGTAGCATGAGACGGAGTCTACAACCCACACAAGTGGCTCGGGTAGTGCAGCTCATCCAGGATGGCACATCAATGCGAGCTGTGGCAAGAAGGTTTGCTGTGTCTGTCAGCGTAGTTTCCAGAGCATGGAGGCGCTACCAGGAGACAGGCCAATACATCAGGAGACGTGGAGGAGGCCGTAGGAGGGCAACAACCCAGCAGCAGGACCGCTACCTCCGCCTTTGTGCAAGGAGGAGCACTGCCAGAGCCCTGCAAAATGACCTCCAGCAGGCCACAAATGTGCATGTGTCTGCTCAAATGGTCAGAAACAGACTCCATGAGGGTGGTATGAGGGCCCGGCGTCCACAGGTGGGGGTTGTGCTTACAGCCCAACACCGTACAGGCACCCTGTGCTCTTCACAGATGAAAGCAGGTTCACACTGGGCACATGTGATCGACGTGACAGAGTCTGGAGACGCCATGGGGAACGTTCTGCTGCCTGCAACATCCTCCAGCATGACCGGTTTGGCGGTGGGTCAGTCATTGTGTGGGGTGGCATTTCTTTGGGAGGGCCGCACAGTCCTCCATGTGCTCGCCAGAGGTAGCCTGACTGCCATTAGGTACCGAGATGAGATCCTCAGATCCCTTGTGAGACCATATGCTGGTGCGGTTGGCCCTTGGTTCCTCCTAATGCAAGACAATGCTAGACCTCATGTGGCCGGAATGTGTCAGCAGTTCCTGCAAGAGGGAGGCATTGATGCTATGGACTGGCCCGTCCGTTCCCCAGACCTGAATCCAATTGAGCACATCTGGGACATCATGTCTTGCTCCATCCACCAACGCCACATTGCACCACAGACTGTCCAAGAGTTGGCGGATGCTTTAGTCCAGGACTGGGAGGAGATCCCTCAGGAGACCATCCGCCACCTCATCAGGACCATGCCCAGGCGTTGTAGGGAGGTCATACAGGCATGTGGAGGCCACACATACTACTGAGTCTCATTTTGACTTGTTTTATTGACATTACATCAAAGTTGGATCAGCCTGTAGTGTGGTTTTCCACTTTAATTTTGAGTGTGACTCCAAATCCAGACCTCCATGGGTTGATAAATTTGATTTCTATTGATAATTTTTGTGTGATTTTGTTGTCAGCACATTCACAGTATTTAATAAGAATATTTCATTCAATCAGATCTAGGATGTGTTATTTTAGTGTTCCCTTTTATTTTTTTGAGCAGTGTATTTAATCTAGCAAAAATGACTAACTAATTTCTGACCAAATTAGCACTTACTGACTTTTTGCTTGGTGGGGCAGAATGGATCAGTGTATCAATGTGTCCACATGGCTGGTGGTCTTGCATTAGTTGACTTTAAACTTTTAGATCTTTTTCATTCCGATGTTTATGATTAACATCACATGAAACGAAAACAACATTATTATTTAAATGAAACGGTTCCACAAAAATGCACATATGACAATCATAACTCACACGCAGAACAGTTGAAATGTTTCAAGCTTCCCTAAACTTGAAACTTAAATATAATAATTGTCTCCACATTTCCATGGTTGGATTTTGCCTGTAGGCTACTTTGAAATTAGGTAAGACATGCCTCATAATATGAATTAAAACAATCAGGATTCAAAAAATTATGTTTTCAAAATGCATACTGCCTCCAGCTCGCGTTGTAAAGTGGTGGATGACGTGTTGCCTGCACTTGAATGGTGAATGGGAGGCACACTTTAACTACCAGTTGAACATTTTTTAGAAGCTGGATTTGCCTGTTTTTGCAATTAGTTTTAGGTTAGTTTTAGCTCGTTAACATTTAGCTACATGATTTCGCTATTAGTTTGTGCTAATTTTGTAGTCTGGTTAGAGGCCCAATGGGCTTTTCTTGCATTTTAGCACCCCCTTGTGTGCTATGCCGTTAATGGCGTAAATCCCCATATGAAAGAAGGATGGTATGACAATATGAAAATCTGGATACCACCCAGGCCTAGCTCCTACAAAGGTTGTAATGATGAACTTAGCATTTAGATAGGCCTTGATCTGATCTGTCTCCAGCTCTCTTTATCAGATGGTCTGGTCATGGGCGAGGCTGTGATTGATGCACCCCCTAATAGCATATCAACACCAACTGGGAAGACTGCTGACAACATTGCCTTGCCTGCCTGCTACAGAGGAGGGAAGGAGGGATAGCGGGAAAGGATGGGGAGAGGATAGAGAATGCATCCGTACTGGTTAAAATACAGATGGAGAAAGTGAAGAGAATGATGAGAGGAATAGATGGAAAGGAAGAAAGAAAGAAGAGGGAGAGTGAGCAGTGGAGGAGAGATGTATGACGATGGGGGTGTGAGAGGGCAGGCTGTGAGTCTGGGACAGACCAAGGAGAGAGGGAGTCTGAGAGCAGCTGTACTGCAGTGCAGAATCCTGTTGTCACGATACCCACATTTTCTGCCATATTTGCCAGTCACAGAATGGCACTTGATCCAGACAGATCTTTTGAGTTCAAGGGAGAGCCATGCATTAATGAATCAATTATATAGTGATAAAATCGATTTGACTTAGTTTTTACTAATGTAACAACAATAGTAATAATTAATTTGAATGATAAATTTCCATTAATAAACTGTTTTAATCAAGATGTAGCCTAGGTCTATTCACAATACAGATGAATCACAGGTGTCTGGTGTAGAGGTCGATCGATTAATCGGAATGGCCGAATTAAAGTTTTCAATCGGAAATCGGTATTTTTGGATGCCGATTTTGCAGGTGTAAAAAAATATATATATATATTTTTACAACTTTATTTAACGAGGCAAGTCCGTTAAGAACACATTCTTATTTTCAATGACGGCATAGGAACAGTGGGTTAACTGCCTTGTTCAGGGGCAGAACGACAGATTTTTACCTTGTCAGCTCAGGGATTCAATCTTGCAACCTTACTGTTAACTAGTCCAACGCTCTTAACCACCTGCCTCACGAGGAGCCTGCCTGTTACACGAATGCAGTAAGAAGCCAAGGTAAGTTGCTAGTTAGCATTAAACTTATCTTTATAAAAAACAATCAATCATAATCACTAGTTATAACTACACATGGTTGATGATATTACTAGTTTATCTAGCGTGTCCTGCATTGCATATAATCGATGCGGTGCACATTCATGGAAAAAGGATTGTCGTTGCTCCAATGTGTACCTAACCATAAACATCAATGCCTTTCTTAAAATCAACACGCAGAAGTATGTATTTTTAAACCTGCATATTTAGCTAAAAGAAAGGTTAGCAGGCAACATTAACCAGGTGAAATTGTGTCACTTCTCTTGCGTTCATTGCACGCAGAGTCAGGGAATATGCAACAGTTTGGGCCGCCTGGCTCATTGCGAACTAATTTGCCAGAATTCTATGTAATTATGACATAAGGTTGTGCAATGTAACAGCAATAATTAGACTTATTGATGCCACCCGTTTAGATAAAATACAGAACGGTTCCGTATTTCACTGAATTAATTTAAAAAAAATATATTCGAAATGATAGTTTCCGGATTCAACCATATTAATGACCAAAGGCTCGTATTTCTGTGTGTTATTATGTTATAATTAAGTCTATGATTTGATAGGGCAGTCTGACTAAGCAATGGTAGGCACTAGCAGGCTCGTAAGCATTCATTCAAACAGCACTTCCGTGCGTTTTGCCAGCAACTCTTCTCAATGCTTCAAGCATTGCGCTGTTTATGACTTCAAGCTTATCGACTCCCAAGATTAAGCTGGTGTAACCGATGTGAAATGGCTAGCTAGTTAGCGGGGTGCGAGCTAATAGCGTTTCAATCGTCACTCGCTCTGAGACTTGGAGTGGTTGTTCCCCTTGCTCTGCATAGGTAACGCTGCTTCGAGGGTGGCTGTTGTCGATGTGTTCCTGGTTCGAGTGTTACACTGGCAATACTAAAAGGCCTATAAGAACATCCAATAGTCAAAGGTATATGAAATACAAATCGTATAGAGAGATATAGTCCTATATTAACTACAACTTAACTTCTTACCTGTGAATATTGAACACTCGTGTTACAAGGAACCCCCAGCTTTCATATGTCCTCATGTTCTGAGCAAGGAACTTAAACGTTAGCTTTCTTACATGGCAAATGCTGCACTTTTACTTTCTTCTCCAACACTTTGATTTTGCATTATTTAAACCAAATTGAACATGTTTCATTATTTATTTGAGGCTAAATTGATTTTATTTATGTATTATATTAAGTTAAAATAAGTGTTCATTCAGTATTGTTGTAATTGTCATTATTACAAATTCATTAAAAAATCGTCCGATGTATCGGCGTTGAAAAATCATAATCGGTCGACCTCTAGAACGGAGTTCCATGCAATAATGTCTCTATAATAATGTATGCTTGAATTTGTTCTGGATTTGGGGACTTTGAAAAGACCCCTGGTGGCATATCGGGTGGGGTAAATGTGTGTCAGCTGTGTAAGTTGACTATGCAAACAGTTTGGGATTTTCAACACATTAATGTCACTTGTTAAAAAAAATGTGCTGCAGTCAGTCTCTCCTCAACTCTTATCCGAGAGAGACTGGCATGCCACAGTATTTATATCATCCCTCTGATTACAATAAAGAGCAAGTCTCTGTTGTTCAGCTGCAGCTTAACAAGGTCTTTCCTTGCTGCACTCGACCACACGACTGGACAATAATCAAGATAAGACAAAACTAGAGCCTTCGGGATTTAGTTTTTGGAGTGTGGTGTCAAAAAAGCAGAGCATCTCTTTTTTATTATGGACATACCTTTCCCCATCTTTACAACCATTGAATCTACAGCACCAGTCAAAAGTTTGGACACACCTAACGGCACGTTTTTTTTTTTAGCTAACTTTGATTAGCAGACCGTGCCGTTTGGTTGCTGTTAAGGAGGTTGTCATGGAGAAGTGTTCTATCGTGTCCAACTACGTTGACAATTTTAATTGGCTGAAACGGAATTAGAACCGGATATAATCACGGCCACCCGGTGAGGATGGCATGGGGCTAAATAGGCCAGGTTATGTAATGGGAAAGGCTAACATGTAGCCTTTTGATCACGTACTACTACGTCAATGATTTTAATTGGCTGATGCTTTAACTTTTTCTAATATTCGCAAGTATGGCCCCAGGGTTTTATGGAGTTTTTTGTCTTGTCTGTGTTTTCACTCTCATGCGTGCACTCTCTCTCCTCTCCATTTCTGTGTGTGTGATTTTTGTGCTTCCACTTCACCAACTGATTTTGGCTGAGGCAATGGTCATGGTGTGAACATGTGTCACATATACTCTCTCAGCTCACTCAGGTGGCATGTCAACGGGGGACACTGTGGCAGGACAGCTTGCCACGCCGAAATGGGCTCGGTGCAAAATGTTACATCAAAGAAACTGTAACAGGAAGGCTACCCCAAAGCAGCCTAAAGAAAAGGGAACCAAAAATCGAGGTCTATTTCAAGATCTGGTTGTAGGCCTACCTGTGTTATTGATACGATGCCAAATGGGTTCTCTTTATTGAGAATACATTGTGTGTCGCGGACTTGTGATCTCCAGGCTGATGATGTCAGGGGAGGGGTTTGGCAGGTGTGGAAGATAGCGATCTTTTTCACCTTGCCAAAAGTGCGGAGATGAGGCAAGGACATTATAAGCAAACACCCACACGCCAGCTGAAAATGACACGCTGGCTTTCTCTCTCCATGACAAATGGATGTGGTGTTTTATCATGTGCCTTCCATTCCTTTGTGTCCCAGAGATGCCAGGTGTTCTCTTCAGCCCATTTTGTCTTTTGTGAAAAGAAAGTAAAGTACAACCATGTAAATTTGCTCCTCTTTTCACGACAGACTTTCGCTCCATTAGGCTCTAACACGGCTGCCGACTTTCACTATAAACTGGATAAATCCGGTCTGATTGACTGACCTGAGTCTTTGTGAGTTTATGATGGTGATGATGACACTTTTGGTTTCTATCAGTGATCCTCAACCTGTCACCGTCTCTCGTCCCCCCGCAGGCCAAGTCGTGTGTCTGTCACATGTGCGGTGCCCACCTGAACCGGCTCCACTCCTGCCTCTACTGCGTCTTCTTCGGCTGCTTCACCAAGAAACACATCCACGAGCACGCCAAAAACAAACGACACAATCTAGGTAAGACAGGTGCGCACTCACACACGAGCGCAACAAACGCTTGAGAACATCACAGCAAACTGCTCATTGTAAGTCGCTCTGGATAAGAGCGTCTGCTAAATGACTTAAATGTAAATGTAAATTGTCCTATCAGGTTGGGTGGTGCTGTAGTATAGCTCTCCTCCTATCCTATGGACCACAGCTTGAGTCCACACCAGCTCTACACTGCCCTCTGAGGGGAAGCCATAGCTCATGTTTCCGGCGCCGACTGAGATGGCCGCCTCGCTTCGCGTTCCTAGGAAACTATGCAGTTTTTTGTTTTTTTACGTGTTATTTCTTACATTAGTACCCCAGGTCATCTTAGGTTTCATTACATACAGTCGAGAAGAACTACTGAATATAAGATCAGCGTCAACTCACCATCAGTACGACCAAGAATATGTTTTCCGCGACGCGGATCCTGTGTTCTGCCTTACAAACAGGACAACGGAATGGATCGCATGCAGCGACCCAAGGACACGACTCCGAAAAAGAGGGAAACGCGGCGGTGTTCTGGTCAGACTCCGAAAAAGGGCACATCGCGCACCACTTCCCAGTATTCTTCTTGCCAATGTCCAGTCTCTCGACAACAAGGTTGATGAAATCCGAGCAAGAGTGGCATTCCAGAGGGACATCAGAGACTGCAACGTTCTCTGCTTTACGGAGACATGGCTTACTGGGAAAACGCTATCCAGGGCGGTACAGCCAACGGGTTTCTCCACGCATCGCGCCGACAGAAACAAACATCTATCTGGTAAGAAGAGTGGAGGGGGCGTATGCCTCATGACTAACGGGACATGGTGTGATGAAGGAAACCTACAGGAACTCAAATCCTTCTGTTCACCTGATTTAGAATTCCTCACAATCAAATGTAGACCGCATTATCTTCCAAGAGAATTCTCTTCGATTATAATCACAGCCGTATATATCCCCCCAAGCAGACACATCGATGGCTCTGAACGAACTTTATTTAACTCTTTGCAAACTGGAAAACATTTATCCGGAGGCTGCATTCATTGTAGCTGGGGATTTTAACAAAGCCAATCTGAAAACAAGACTCCCTAAATTTTATCAGCATATCGATTGCGCAACCAGGGGTGGTAAAACCTTGGATCATTGTTACTCTAACTTCCGCGACGCATATAAGGCCCTGCCCCGCCCCCTTTCGGAAAAGCTGACCACGACTCCATTTTGCTGATCCCTGCCTACAGACAGAAATTAAAACAAGAGGCTCCCACGCTGAGGTCTGTCCAACGCTGGTCAGACCAAGCTGACTCTACACTCCAAGACTGCTTCCAGCACGTGGACTGGGACATGTTTCGTATTGCGTCAGATGGGAATATTGACGAATACGCTGATTCGGTGTGCGAGTTCATTAGAACGTGCGTCGAAGATGTCGTTCCCATAGCAACGATAAAAACATTCCCTAACCAGAAACCGTGGATTGATGGCAGCATTCGCGTGAAACTGAAAGCGCGAACCACTGGTTTTAATCAGGGCAAGGTGTCTGGCAACATGACTGAATACAAACAGTGCAGCTATTCCCTCCGTAAGGCTATTAAACAAGCTAAGCGTCAGTACAGAGACAAAGTGGAATCTCAATTCAATGGCTCAGACACAAGAGGCATGTGGCAGGGTCTACAGTCAATCACGGACTACAAGATGAAATCCAGCCCAGTCACGGACCAGGATGTCTTGCTCCCAGGCAGACTAAATAACTTTTTTGCCCGCTTTGAGGACAATACAGTGCCACTGACACGGCCTGCAACGGAAACATGCAGTCTCTCCTTCACTGCAGCCGAGGTGAGTAAGACATTTAAACGTGTTAACCCTCGCAAGGCTGCAGGCCCAGACGGCATCCCGAGCCGCGCCCTCCGAGCATGCGCAGACCAGCTGGCCGGTGTGTTTACGGACATATTCAATCAATCCCTATACCAGTCTGCTGTTCCCACATGCTTCAAGAGGGCCACCATTGTTCCTGTTCCCAAGAAAGCTAAGGTAACTGAGCTAAACGACTACCGCCCCGTAGCACTCACTTCCGTCATCATGAAGTGCTTTGAGAGACTAGTCAAGGACCATATCACCTCCACCCTACCTGACACCCTAGACCCACTCCAATTTGCTTACCGCCCAAATAGGTCCACAGACGATGCAATCTCAACCACACTGCACACTGCCCTAACCCACCTGGACAAGAGGAATACCTATGTGAGAATGCTGTTCATCGACTACAGCTCGGCATTCAACACCATAGTACCCTCCAAGCTCGTCATCAAGCTCGAGACCCTGGGTCTCGACCCCGCCCTGTGCAACTGGGTACTGGACTTCCTGACGGGCCGCCCCCAGGTGGTGAGGGTAGGCAACAACATCTCCTCCCCGCTGATCCTCAACACGGGGGCCCCACAAGGGTGCGTTCTGAGCCCTCTCCTGTACTCCCTGTTCACCCACGACTGCGTGGCCACGCACGCTCCAACTCAATCATCAAGTTTGCGGACGACACAACAGTGGTAGGCTTGATTACCAACAACGACGAGACGGCCTACAGGGAGGAGGTGAGGGCCCTTGGAGTGTGGTGTCAGGAAAATAACCTCACACTCAACGTCAACAAAACTAAGGAGATGATTGTGGACTTCAGGAAACAGCAGAGGGAACACCCCCTATCCACATCGATGGAACAGTAGTGGAGAGGGTAGCTAGTTTTAAGTTCCTCGGCATACACATCACAGACAAACTGAATTGGTCCACTCACACTGACAGCGTCGTGAAGAAGGCGCAGCAGCGCCTATTCAACCTCAGGAGGCTGAAGAAATTCGGCTTGTCACCAAAAGCACTCACAAACTTCTACAGATGCACAATCGAGAGCATCCTGGCGGGCTGTATCACCGCCTGGTACGGCAACTGCTCCGCCCTCAACCGTAAGGCTCTCCAGAGGGTAGTGAGGACTGCACAACGCATCACCGGGGCAAACTACCTGCCCTCCAGGACACCTACACCACCCGTTGTTACAGGAAGGCCATAAAGATCATCAAGGACATCAACCACCCGAACCACTGCCTGTTCACCCCGCTATCATCCAGAAGGCGAGGTCAGTACAGGTGCATCAAAGCTGGGACCGAGAGACTGAAAAACAGCTTCTATCTCAAGGCCATCAGACTGTTAAATAGCCACCACTAACATTGAGTGGCTGCTGCCAACACACTGTCATTGACACTGACCCAACTCCAGCCATTTTAATAATGGGAATTGATGGGAAATGATGTAAATATATCACTAGCCACTTTAAACAATGCTACCTTATATAATGTTACTTACCCTACATTATTCATCTCATATGCATATGTATATACTGTACTCTACAACATCGACTGCATCCTTATGTAACACATGTATCACTAGCCACTTTAACTATGCCACTTTGTTTACTTTGTCTACACACTCATCTCATATGTATATACTGTACTCGATACCATCTACTGTATGCTGCTCTGTACCATCACTCATTCATATATCCTTATGTACATGTTCCTTATCCCCTTACACTGTGTATAAGACAGTAGTTTTGGAATTGTTAGTTAGATTACTTGTTGGTTATCACTGCATTGTCGGAACTAGAAGCACAAGCATTTCGCTACACTCGCATTAACATCTGCTAACCATGTGTATGTGACAAATAAAATTTGATTTGATTTAGTGTTGTGCCGACATGGCCGTACTGGTCATCCTATACTCAAATCAACAGTTGATAATCTGATTGGATGATACTCCTGATTGTGCAAAACTGAAGTAAAAAAATAAATATATATTATATGCCTAAGTAGATATTGGCAAGATACCTCTCTGCACATTCTCACTGCAAAAAATCTGCAGATTAGAAGCAGCGCACAGAAGGGTGTCTGAACATGCAGCGGGAAGCCAAGTTTGCTGTCAACCAGTTAGAATATGCGGATCAGCGTTTCGTCTTTTTTTTCCCCGTACCCTTGCCCCGCTTGTTAAATGTTATTCACGTTGATAGCTTCATAGCAAACATCCTCGTCGTGTAATTTATCACGGTAGCAGGCAGCAGCAATCTCACCTGAAAAACATGCAAGGAAAAGTGATTGGGTGAAATTATGACACGAGTGTACGGAGAAATACAGTTTCACTTTATCCAATCAGAGCAGCAGGATCAACGTACAGCCCGCCCTTCTCTTTACAGACAGTCAGTTGCGTTATTTAGACCACGTAGAACCTCACACATGACTGCCTGACATGAGAAAGAAGCGTGCTAGCACCCGATTAAAAAAAAAATATATATATATATATATTCTTTTTTAAATTCTTTTGTCCATATCCGTTGCGATACTCGTTTAGTCCGACTACTCGGCACACCTCTAACATAGAACATGTGCTCTGCTCCTCTGTCTTACTTCATATTTGACACGTTGGACCTGTACAGCACCACCACAACACTCCGCCCCCTGCCAGGTCCCTCACCCACACCCCTGAAACATTAAAGAGTCATAATTACCCCCTTCGCTGAACTAGGCAGGCCTCGGCTGCCCCTCCTTCACACACGGGGCCCAAACAAAGGCTGCTAAGTAGCTAATTATACTGTTGAGGGTAATAAGCACCAGTAAATAAAAATGTATGTCCTTTTGTTCAGCTCTAGGGGTTTTATGGTGGCAGAAATGAGCCAATGTCAAGATGAACGTGTCATCAAACCTTGTTGGGTTATCGTCGCTGTACCACATCAGGGATGGAGCTGATGGCGACATAAATCACCGACCTGTTATGCAACCTAACGCAACATAATTGCAACACAATGCAACACGCCAGGACTGATGCCCCAGGGGTTATTAAATGTGGCCTGTGTAGTTGGCCACATAGGCACTTGGCACCAGTGGGGTTGCTGATTCTCTGTTGCACAAATGTGCCTGAGCAGCTCAATGCATTGCAGCCCGCGTCTATTAGCCTATAGGGCATAGATAGATTTACGCTACAGCAGGAGGAGAAGAAAAGAATGACCGATCTCACTAGATGAGTACACAGAGTAATTAACATGTCTTAATAAAACCCAACAGAATTCAGTTAAACCAGTTCCTTCATTTTCCAGTAATTATTTTTTGAGTTCTTTCTTCCTTTTAGATGTTTGGTCTGTTCTTCCTCTATTTTGGCTCTTCATGTTATGTTTCTCCCTGTATCGGGTTATTTCTCTTTCTCTCCCTCCTTTTTCTCGGTTCCCATGGTTACATGAAGGTCTGTGGGTTTATTTTCATTTTGTCTTCTCTCAGCAAGTCTCACCTTGTTACGCAACTTTGTTCTCACTCTCTCTCTCTCTCTCCAGCTCTTATTGTGCCATTAACAGTGTGGCTGTTATTCAATCTGAGTCCTAAGGCTAGGGTTTTACTTTTTCAGTCTCTATCCTATTTTTGTGCCCGATTTTTGTTTTTGTGTTTTTTTTGGTGAATAGCCTCCCTCGATGATGTGGCAATCTGCAGGAAAGTTATATTTTCACTGCAATGACAGCATTATACACTTATGTCCAATATCCACAACATATTACAGCTGTAAAACTGGTTGTATTTGGTTTGGTGTGTGAATTGAATCCACAGGCAGACTTGATGTTCCACTCTTTGCTATTAGCTGCAACTTGGTTCTCCCCAACACCTGCAGGGCCCAGTTTGACATTTCAATACATTCGGTCACAGCTGGGACACCAGTCAACACTGTATCTATCCACATTTTAATACCGTAATTAATCATTCGGGCGATCATTTAGACATACACACAACCTGCATACCCCGTGCTTTCTCTCCACATACACCTAATGATTGTTATGTCTGCCTCAAGCAGCCAATTGCATAGGCAGGTTGTCATGGGAACTGCAAACAGGTATTGGAGCTGCGGCTGCTGAGAAGGTGAGGAGGATATTAGAGGGGGAGAGAGAGAGGGATAGGGAGAGGTGCAGCTTTTACCTGGCTCTATCCTCTTTCTATCCCTCTGTCTGTGGGTACCTGCATGCGTGGTAGCTGACGAGTTGACGGTGAAAAGTCTGATTTTTCAGATTGAAGTGGTGTAAAAGATGTCAACGATGGCTGACAAATTGTATTAAAAAACGGGCCCTTTACACTACATTCATAAATAGACATTTATCAAAACATTATCAAGCGGGGATGTGTTCACATCGTCACATTGACTATAAGCCCTCCCGCTCGCCCCGGATCTTTTCCTACGCCAAAGGATGTTATCAGAAAGTCAAGATGTCAGCGCGTAAGCTGGCCTTGCAGAGGTAGAGAGCTAGCTAGCTGCCTACTCCTTTCTCCAGGACTGATCTTGGATTCGCGACCCAAATTGGCACCTTTGCCTCTGTAGTGCACTGGGCCCTGGTCAGAAGTAGTGCACTATATAGGGAGTAGGGTGCCATTTAGGATGCAACCTAGAGCTACAAATGAACAGAATGTTCCAATGTAGCCTTGAGCTGTTTCATACCTCCTTTTCCTCCCCATTTATCATTTGTCACTTCATTCTCTTTCTGTGTCTGTTTTTCTTCCAGCTATAGATCTATTGTATGGTGGTATATATTGCTTTGTGTGCCAAGACTACATATACGACAAAGAAATGGAACAGATTGCCAAAGAGGAACAAAGGAAAGCGTGGAAATTGCAAGGTAAGTTCTTTCCCCTATTCAATCCCCCAGTATTGCCCTCTGATTTATACATTGACACCTCGGTTATAACACAGCTTTTGTTTTCTAAACTTTTGATTTATTGCTTGAGTTTAGCGTTCTCTCTCTCGCTCTCTCTTTTGGCCTGTTCCCAATCCCATTCACCAAGCCCTGCCCCCTGTTACTCAAGCAGGCAGTTTCTCATGCTCAATATTCACTCTGCATTGCATGCATTGACCAAACAACAGCATGCAGTCAACAGGTTTTTACAAAAAAAAGATCAACACACCTTTCCATTTTTCTTGTTAATATAAATCCACATGTTTTCTGTCGTATACTATTCTTTTGTGTAATTTGCTAGTAAGTTGGTTTTAGCAAGCTACAAATTTGCCCCTAATGCTAATCGCTTGCTAGCTAAATCTGGGAAACACTCTTTTCACACCACTTCGATAGCAGGTTAGGAGATTGACGTTAAGGTTAGGAAAAGGGTTAGTGAAAATGCACCCCTAACCTGCCACGAAAATCCCTTTTTCTCTAAGTGGTGTGAAGTGTCTCAGCTTTTTTTAAATGTGTATTTTTCCATATAGACACACCCTATATGCATCGAACTTGTCTGATGCTTTAAGCGTACTGTTTGAAATAAGACACAAACAAGAGGGAGCCAGATATCAAGATAAATTGACCCGACCATCCCCATACCGCTCCTACTGCTGATAATTTGCTACACGAGGAGGCGGCAACCTTTTTCTGATATGTAATTTCAATTTATCTTACCACTTCTACCTGATCTGCGTGCCAGTTATAGTTTTCATGTGCACGTTTTTTTTGTGCAACAGTTTAATTTCATTTCTAATAATGTCTTCGTTTCTCAAAGTTATTGTCATGTGGCTAATTAAAATTATATCTGAATGAAAGTGATACCTCTTAGGTTTGTAACTTCTATTGTCATTGCCAATTATGTAAAAAAACACTTTGAAAAAACAATAAAAACATTGCAGGTAGAAAATATCCATAAAGTAATGTATATCCAATAAATCACATTGGCTGTGCACGGCCTGTCTACAACTAACTTGAAACAATGGTTCAACTATTAACTTGGGTCTGGCCTGAAGCTCATGCTAGCAAAATTGCAACATTGTATAAGGTATTCTGGGCCCTCAGTTTCCTAAGCCAGTAAAGCTCAGGAAAGACGGATATATACAGTGGGGCAAAAAAAGTATTTAGTCAGCCACCAATTGTGCAAGTTCTCCCACTTAATAAAATGAGAGAGGCCTGTAATTTTCATCATAGGTACACTTCAACTATGACAGTCACATTGTAGGATTTTTAATGAATTTATTTGCAAATTATAGTGGAAAATAAGTATTTGGTCAATAACAAAAGTTTATCTCAATACTTTGTTATATACCCTTTGTTGGCAATGACAGAGGTCAAATGTTTTCTGTAAGTCTTCACGAGGTTTTCACACACTGTTGCTGGTATTTTGGCCCATTCCTCCATGCAGATCTCCTCTAGAGCAGTGATGTTTTGGGGCTGTTGCTGGGCAACACAGACTTTCAACTCCCTCCAAAGATTTTCTATGGGGTTGAGATCTGGAGACTGGCTAGGCCACTCCAGGACCTTGAAATGCTTCTTACGAAGCCACTCCTTTGTTGCCCGGGCGGTGTGTTTGGGATCATTGTCATGCTGAAAGACCCAGCCACGTTTCATCTTCAATGCCCTTGCTGATGGAAGGAGGTTTTCACTCAAAATCTCACGATACATGGCCCCATTTATTCTTTCCTTTACACGGATCAGTCGTTCTGGTCCCTTTGCAGAAAAACAGCCCCAAAGCATGATGTTTCCACCCCCATGCTTCACAGTAGGTATGGTGTTCTTTGGATGCAACTCAGCATTCGGCATTCTTTGTCCTCCAAACACGACGAGTTGAGTTTTTACCAAAAATTTATATTTTTCTTTCATCTGACATTCTCCCAATCTTCTTCTGGATCATCCAAATGCTCTCTAGCAAACTTCAGACGGGCCTGGACATGTACTGGCTCAAGCAGGGGGACACGTCTGGCACTGCAGGATTTGAGTCCCTGGCGGCCTAGTGTGTTACTGATGGTAGGCTTTGTTACTTTGGTCCCAGCTCTCTGCAGGTCATTCACTAGGTCCCCCCGTGTGGTTCTCTGTTTTGCTCACCGTTCTTGTGATCATTTTGACCCCACGGGGTGAGATCTTGCGTGGAGCCACAGATCGAGGGAGATTATCAGTGGCCTTGTATGTCTTCCATTTCCTAATAATTGCTCCCACAGTTGATTTCTTCAAAACAAGCTGCTTACCTATTGCAGATGCAGTCTTCCCAGCCTGGTGCAGGTCTACAATTTTGTTTCTGGTGTCCTTTGACAGCTCTTTGGTCTTTGTCTTTTATACTGATAACAAGTTCAAACAGGTGCCATTAATACAGGTAACGAGTGAAGGACAGAGGAGCCTCTTAACCTCTTGCGCCGAGCCATCTCGGATCCGGTATCGTGACTACAGCCTCAAGCTCATTACCATAACGCAACGTTAACGATTTCTAAAAATCGCAAATGAAATGAAATAAATATGCCTGCTCTCAAGCTTAGCCTTTTCTTAACAACACTGTCATCTCAGATTTTCAAAATATGCTTTTGAACCATAGAAAATCAATCATTTGTGTAAGAGTGTTGATGGCTTGCTTAGCATTTAGCGTAGCATTTAGCACGCAACATATTCACAAAAACCAGCAAAGGAATCAAATAAAATAATTTACCTTTGAAGAACTTCAGATGTTTCAATGAGGAGACTCTCAGTTACATAGCAGATGTCCAGTTTTTCCTGAAAGATTCGTGTAGGACAAATCGCTCCGTTTTGTTACTACACATTTGGCTACCGAAATGAACCGAAAATTCAGTCACCAAAATGTCGAACTTTTTTCCGAATTAACTCCATAATATCGACCGAAACATGGCAAACGTTGTTTGAATCAATCCTTAAGGTGTTTTGTCAAATATCTCTTCATTGATATGCCGTTCGTGGAAGCCTGGTTTTTCTCAGAATCCCATGGAAAAATACCAGCAGCTGAGTTTTGCGCACCAATTTCCACGCAGGACACCGTGCCGACACTTGGCAAATGTAGTCTATTATGGTCAATCTTCCAATGATATATCTGCAAATACGTCACAATGCTCCAGACCCCTTGGGGAAACGATAGAAAGGGTAGGCTCATTCCTGTCGCATTCACAGCCATATAAGGAGATAATGCAAAACGTAGCCTCAGAAATCCTGTTCATTTCCTGGTTGCAGAAACATCTTGGTTTTGCCTGAAGCTTTTGTTCTAGGGCACTCACAGTGAAAATATTTGCGGTTCTGGAAACGTCAGTGTTTTCTTTCCAAAGCTATCAATTCCATGCATAGTCGAGCATCTTTTCGTGACAAAATATTGCGCTTAAAACGGGCACTTCTTTTTATCCAAAAATGAAATACTGCCTCTAGAGTCTCAAGAGGTTAACCTGTTGCGACGAGCAATCCCGTATCCGGGATCCTATTTATAGCCTCAAGCTCATTACCATAACTCAGGCCAGGAATATAGTATATGCATATGATTAGTATGTATGGATAGAAAACACTGACGTTTATAAAACTGGTTAAATCACGGCTGTGACTATAACAGAATGTGCGTTTCATCGAAAAGTGCAGGAAAATCTGATCACTGAAAGTGGAAAAATATATCCATCCGCCACTTCAACCCATTGTTATGGGCGAACAACATTAATTGGGGCTGAGGTTGCAGTACCTACAGCTTCCACACGATGTCAACAGTCTTGTCATTTGCCAATTCTTTGTTTCTTGGTCAAACTAACAAGAGACAGGCTTTTTCTTCAGGTCTCCGACCGGATATTTTGGTTGAGAAATACACGGACATTATTTCCAGACGGACCCCTATAGAAAACACTTCGTCTCGTGATTAATTTGATCGCTTATTAACGTTTACTAATACCTAAAGTTGCATTACAAAAGTATTTCGAAGTGTTTTGTGAAAGTTTATCGTCGACTTTTTTAATTTAAAAAAATGACGTTACGTTATAAGACGCTATTTTTTTCCGTTTATCACACAGTCTTCATAGATCGATATCTAGGCTATATATGGACCGATTTAATCGAAAAAAAAGACCCAATAGTGATTATGGGACATCTAGGAGTGCCAACAAAGAAGATGGTCAAAGGTAATGAATGTTTTATATTTTATTTGTGCGGTTTGTGTAGCGCCGACTATGCTAATTATTTTGTTTACGTCCCCTGCGGGTCTTTTGGGGTGTTACATGCTATCAGATAAAAGCTTCTCATGCTTTCGCCGAAAAGCATTTTAAAAATCTGACTTGTTGCCTGGATTCACAACGAGTGTAGCTTTAATTCAATAACCTGCATGTGTATTTTAATGAACGTTTGAGTTTTAACTAGTACTATTAGCATTTAGCGTAGCGCATTTGCATTCAAATCTCTAGATGGGACGCCTGCGTGCCAGGTAGGAGCAAGAGGTTAACTATTCATGAAAATCGCAAATGAAATGAAATAAATATATTAGCTCTCAAGCTTAGCCTTTTGTTAACAACACTGTCATCTCAGATTTTCAAAATATACTTTTGAACCATAGCTAAACAAGCATTTGTGTAAGAGTATTGATAGCCTAGCTAAGCATTAAGCCTAGCATTCAGCATGCAACATTTTCACAAAAACAAGAAAAGCATTCAAATAAAATAATTTACATTTGAAGAACTTCAGATGTTTTCAATGAGGAGACTCTCAGTTAGATGTTCAGTTTTTCTCTAAAAGATTATTTGTGTAGGACAAATCGCTCCGTTTTGTTCATCACGTTTGGGTAAGAAAAAATACGAAAATTAAGTCATTACAACGCAAACTTTTTTCCAAATAACTCCATAATATCGACAGAAACATGGCAAATGTTGTTTAGAATCAATCCTCAAGGTGTTTTTAACATATCTATCGATGATAAATCATTCGTGGCAGTTGACTTTCTCCTCTGAAGAAAATGGAACGCGCATGGACCTGGAGATTACGCAATAATTTCGACGGAGGACACCGGGCGGACACCTGGTAAATGTAGTCTCTTATGGTCAATCTTCCAATGATATGCCTACAAATACGTCACAATGCTGCAGACACCTTGGGGAAACGACAGAAAGTGCAGGCTCATTCCTGGCGCATTCACAGCCATATAAGGAGACATTGGAACACAGAGCATTCAAAATCTGGACCATTTCCTGTATGAAATTTCATCTTGGTTTCGCCTGTAGCATTAGTTCTTGGGCACTCACAGATAAAATCTTTGCAGTTTTGGAAACGTCAGAGTTTTTTCTTTCCAAAGCTGTCAATTACATGCATAGTCGAGCATCTTTTCGTGACAAAATATCTGGTTTAAAACGGGAACGTTTTTTATCCAAAAATTAAAAGAGCGCCCCCCTATCTCGAAGAAGTTATAGAAGAAGTTACAGGTCTGTGAGAGCCAGAAATCTTGCTTGTTTGTAGGTGACCAAATACTTATTTTCCACCATAATTTGCAAATAAATTCATGTGTGATTTTCTGGATTTTTTTTTCTCATTTTGTCTGTCATAGTTGAAGTGTACCTATGATGAAAATTACAGGCCTCTCTCATCTTTTTAAGTGGGAGAACTTGCACAATTGGTGGCTGACTAAATACTTTTTTTGCCCCACTGTATAGGCTAGTTTGGCAAAGGAAAAATAAATAATCAAGTAGGCCTATTTTATTAACTTTTTTCTCTTTCATGCGGAGTGGTTATCGAAAGGGACAGAGCTGGAAATATTTTTCAAAAACATTGAGGAGATAGGATTGTGTCAAGGCACAGATCTGGGGAAAGGAACCAAAAAATGATTGCAGCATTGAAGGTCCCCAAGAACACAGTGGCCTCAATCATTATAAATGGAAGAGGATTGGAACCACCAAGACTCTTCCTAGAGCTGTCCTACCGGCCAAACTGAGCAATCGGGGGAGAAGAGCCTTGGTCTCAAGCACCCGATGGTCACTCTGACAGAGTTCCAGAGTTCCGCTGTGGAGATGGGAGAACCTTCCAGAAGGACAACCATCTCTGCAGCACTACCAATCAGGCCTTTATGGTAAGTGGCCAGACGGATGCCACTCCTCAGTAAAAGGCACATGACAGCCCGCTTCGAGCTTCCCAAAAGGCACCTAAAGGATGAGAAACAAGATTCTCTGGTCTGATGAAACAAAGATTGAACTCTTTGGCCTGAATGCCAAGCGTCACGTCACGTCAGGAGGAAACCTGGCACCATCCCTACGGATGGTGGTGGCAGCATCATGCTGTGGGGATGTTTTTCAGTGGCAGGGAATGGGAGACTAGTCAGGATCAAGGCTAAGATGAACGGAGCAAACTACAGAGAGAACCTTGATTAAAACCTGCTCCAGAGTGCTCAGGACCTCAGACTGGGCATATAATAATTTCTCATCAAATCACAGCCTTCTTCGCAAAACGGGCGATGATTTAACAAGCGCATTCGCGAAAAATCACTGTTGCACCAATGTGTACCTAACCATAAACACCAATGCCTTTCTTTAAAATCAATACACAAGTATATATTTTTAAAACTGCATATTTAATTAATATTGCCTGCTAACATTAATTTATTTTAACTAGGGAAATTGTGTCACTTCTCTTGCGTTCCGTGCAAGCAGTTTGGGCCGCCTGGCTCGCCTGCAAACTGTGTGAAGACCATTTATTCCTAACAAAGACCGTAATTCATTTGCCAGATTTGTACATAATTATGACATAACATTGAAGGTTGTGCAATGTAACAGCAATATTTAGACTTATGGATGTCACCTGTTAGATAAAATACGGAACGGTAATTTTTTATATTTTTTATTATAGTTTCCGGATTTGACCATATTAATGACCAAAGGCTCGTATTTCTGTGTGTTATTATGTTATAATTAAGTCTATGATTTGATAGTGCAGTCTGACTGAGTAGTGGTAGGTAGCAGCAGGCTCGTAAGCATTCATTCAAACAGCACTTTCGTGCATTTGCCAGCAGCTCTTCGCTGTGCTTCAAGCATTGAGCTGTTTATGACTTCAAGCCTATCAACTCCTGAGATTAGGCTGGTGTAACCGATGTGAAATGGCTAGCTAGTTAGTGGGGTGCGCGCTAATAGCGTTTCAATTGGTGACATCACTTGCTCTGAGACCTTGAAGTAGTTGTTCCCCTTGCTCTGCAAGGGCCGCAGCTTTTGTGGAGCGATGGGTAACGATGCTTCGAGGGCGGCTGTTGTCAATCTGTTCCTGGTTCGAGCCCAGGTAGGGGCGACGAGAGGGACGGAAGCTATACTGTTACACTGGCAATACTATAGTGCCAATAGTCAATAGTCAAAGGTATATGAAATACAAACGGTATAGAGAGAAATAGTCCTATAATTCCTATAATAACTACAACCTTCTTACCTGGGAATATTGAAGACTCGTGTTAAAGGAACCACCAGCTTTCATAGGTTCTGAGCAAGTAACTGAAACGTTAGCTTTTTCCTTGGCACATATTGCACTTCTACTTTATTCTCCAACACTTTGTGTTTGCGTTATTTATTTGAGGCTAAATGGATTTTATTGATGTATTATATTACCGTAATTGCTGGACTATTAAGCGCACCTGAATATAAACCGCACCCACTGAATTATAAAAAAATATGTATTTTGTACATAAATAAGCCGCATATGTCTATAAGCCGTAGGTGCCTACCGGTACATTGAAACAAATGAACTTTACACAGCCTTTAAACGAAACACGGCTTGTAACAAATTAAACCGTGGCCTAGCCTACCAAGAAAGTCATTGGTCACTATCTTCCTCCTCCTGTGCACTGAAACCACTGAAGCCATCTCCTTCGGTGTTGGAGTTGAATAGCCTCTGAATTGCTTCATCCGATGTTGGATCGTTTTCATTGTCGCTCTCGTCACTTTCATCCGGAGGCAAATACCCCGCTGAGCTCATGCTGCCCCTTCAACACGCAGCAGTCCAGCCTTTCGAAACCCGTTGATGATAGTGGATTTTTTGACAATGCTCCACGCTGTCAGAAACCACTGGCAGACTTGACCATAAGTTGCTCTTCGCATGCGGCCCGTTTTAGTGAAGGATTTCTCCCCACTTGTCATCCAAGCCTCCCACTGAACAAGGAGCACCACCTTAAATGCACGATTTACACTGATGTAGAGTCGCTGCAAATACTTTGGGCCTTCTGCTTTTCTTCCCTCTGAAAGCTGTTGTTGTCTTTTTGCACTGAGTCAGTTCCTCACGCTGCTTTCCAACGTCTTATCATCGACTCATTAAGGCCAAGTTCCCGTGCAGCAGCTCTATTTCCTTTTCCAACAGCCAGATCGATCGCCTTCAATTTGAAAGCTGCATCATATGCATTTCTCCGTGTCTTTGCCATGATGAGGGTGACAAAATTACTACCGTAATCAGAATGATGGGAAGTTTGAGCGCGCTCGATTTACATCACATTATGTGACGGTGCTCAGTTTTTTGGCGGCATGATTCTTGTGAAAGCGGGAAAAATCCATAAATTAGCCGCGTCATTGTATAAACCGCGAGGTTCAAAGTGTGGGAATAAAGTAGCGGCTTATAGTCCGGAAATTACGGTAAGTTAAAATAACTGTTAATTCATTTTTGTTGTAATTGTCATCATTACAAATAAATAAAAATAAAAAAATCGGCCAATTTAATCGGAATCGTTTTTTTTTGGTCCTCCAATAATCGTTATCGGCATTGGAAAATCATAATCTGTTGACCTCTACCGGAGAGACCTGAAAATAACTGTGCAGCGATGCTCCCCATCTAACCTGACATAGGTTGAGAGGATCTGCAGCGAAGAATGGGAGAAACTCCCAAAATACACGTGTGCCAAGCTTGTAGCGTCATACGTCAAGAAGACTCGAGGCTGTATTCGCTGCCAAAAGCTTCTTCAACAAAGTACTGAGTAAAGGGTCTGAATACTTGGGGTATTTCTAGAAAACAGGTTTTGCTTTGTCATTATGGGGTATTGTGTGTGGACTGAGGGGAGAAAAAAACAATTGAATCAATTTTAGAATAAGTATGTAACATAACAAAATTTTGAAAAAGTAAAGGGGTCTTGAATACATTCTGAATGCTCTGTACATGCATGCATGCAAGTACGTATGTGGACATCCTTTCAAATTAGTGGATTCGGCAGTTTGAACATTGGCAGTAGAATGGCCTTACAGAAGAGCTCTTTGACATTCAACGTGGTACCGTCATAGGATGCCACCTTTCCAACAAGTCAGTTCGTCAAATGTATGCCATGCTAGAGCTGTCCCCGTCAACTGTAAGTGATGTTATTGTGAAGTGGAAATGTCTAGGAGCGACAATGGCTCAGCCACGAAGTGGTAGGCCATACAAGCTCACAGAACGGGAGTGCTGAAGCGCTTAACGTATAAAAATCGTTGGTCCTCAACACTCACTACGAGTTCCAAACTGCCCCTGGAAGCAATGTCGGCACAACTGTTCGTCGGAAGCTTCATGAAATCATCTTCCGTGGCCGAGCAGCCGCACACAAACCTAAGATCACCATGCGCAATGCCAAGCATTGGCTGGGGTGGGTTTGGCAGATGCCTGGAGAATGTTACCTGCCCCTTAGTTCCAGTGAAGGGAAATCTTCACGCTACAGCGTTCAATGACATTGTAGACAATTATCTGCTTCCAACTTTGTGGCAACAGTTTGGGGAAGGCCCTTTCCTGTTTCAGCATGACAATGCCCCAGTGTACAAAGCAAGGTTCGTACAGAAATGGTTTGGTCGGTGTGGCAGAACTTGACGATCGCAAGTAGAATCGCAATAATTGGGACCAAAATCTCCATTTGTTTTTGTTGCCCTTATTGTACAGCCCTAGTGCAGTACATTACTGCACCTCTGGTATATGTCAAATGCATATTCTCTAGAGATTCCACTGCATTGGCCATGTAGGTTTCCCTATTTCCTGTTCCCCTCCCTTCAGGTTTAAGGTAAAGCCACCCATCTAGTTAAATCTAAGTTCTCACATCCTCTCTCTAGCTCTCTGCCTTGCACTTGTTTTTTTTACTGATTTCTTTCCTGTTGTTGTCTGTGTCAGGTGTAGGGGAGAAGTATTCGACGTGGGAGCCCACCAAACGAGAGCTGGAGCTGCTGCGGCACAATCCAAAGCGTCGGAAAATGACGACAAACTGCACCATCGGTAAGGGCTCCTCCTCCCAGTGCTGCACTGTCTGGCTACAGCAAGAGTTGTCTTGTGCCTCGTCTGAAAACCATCTCCCTGGTCCCTTATCCTAGCTTCTTACCCCTGCCTAGCCCATACCCTCTACCCTTTCTGTATTTCCAAATCTGATGAATCCCAATAATGGGATAAGCAATATGGCAGATGGAAATTATAAGGCTTGGTGGAGCCATTGTCGTATTGAACCCGCCATATTGGTCCATTCAGACCTGCCAACACAGAAGGGTTAGTGGTGAGGACTCGGGCAAACCGCTCTAGTCTGCTTCTCTCTATATGGGCGTAGTTCATTTCCTATGAGGTTCAGTGCGATGACAGCATCTGCAGTACAGACTGTGTGATGTCTGTGGGCGGATAGAACCCCCAGTCTCTCCTTAATCTCATTGCAGAGGCTTCTGTTGGCTGTGTCTGAAAAATGTGTTTATCTGTGTGTGTGTGTGTGTGTGTGTGTGTGTGTGTGTGTGTGTGTGTGTGTGTGTGTGTGTGTGTGTGTGTGTGTGTGTGTGTGTGTGTGTGTGTGTGTGTGTGTGTGTGTGTGTGTGTGTGTGTGTGTGTGTGTGTGTGTGTGTGTGTGTGTGAGAGAGGTAGTATGTTATTGATCAGGGATTTAGAAAGTGCTGTCCTGTGGAGAAATAAGACATTCCTCTCATCTCACTCATCCCTCTTTAATTCTCACTCCTCCTTCACACAGCTATGGAGCAGCTCAGACAGAGTTGGAGATGAGTGGTGTTAAACATCATCGCAGTATGCTTCTGCTAGGTGCTAAACGTTCACGCTCGTGCGCTCTCTCGCGCGCTTGCAAATCTCAATTTGTTTTTTTTGTCAAGATGCCCTGTACTGTGTGTAATGGTGCCCTGTAGGGGTACTGAGGTGAGCAGCTGGTTAGGGGCAACATGTTTTTTAATACACAAACGTCACTTAGAAATGTCCTTGTTTTTGAAAGAAAAGTAACATTTTTTTGCCCATTTAAAATAACATCAAATTGATCAGAAATGCAGTGTAGACATTGTTACTGTTGTAAATTACTATTGTAGCTGGAAACGGCTGATTTTTAAAGGAATATCTACATAGGTGTTTTCTTTCAAAAACGAGGACATTTCCAACTGACCCCAAACTTTTCACACGGTAACTGTGTGTCATTATGTCTTTGTTTTCGTGGCATTTGTGTAAAAAGTTTGGAAGAGATAATTGAAAATAATGTCATTGTTGATTAGATGCTTCTCTTTCATTAATTAGGCTATTTTTCTCTTCAACCATAAGGTTTATCTACTACAAACTCATGGACAATATGGACAGACATATAACACATCTATTCTGTATATATGATTCATTTTATAAAAAGTTATTCGCATCAAAATTTGTATTTGTCACGTTCTTTGTAAACAGCAGGTGTAGGCTATTAGTGACATGCTTACTTACAGGTCCTTTCCAACAACGCAGAGTTAAAGCTAAAACATTCAATGACGTCGAGACACGAGGAATAAACACACAGTGAATAAACAATAACAATAACGAGTCAAAAATAACATGGCTATATACAGGGAGTACCAGTACCAAGTCTATGTGCAGGGGTAGCAGGTGATTGAGGTAGCTACATTACCAGTCCAAAGTTTATAAACACCCACTCATTCCAGGATTTTTCTTTGTTTACTATTTATAATAGTAAACAAAACTATATAAGACATCAAAACTATGACATAAGACATATGGAATCATGTAGTAACCAAAAAAGTGTAAAACAAATACAGTGTATATATATATATATATATATATATATATATATATATTGAGATTCTTCAAAGTAGCCAAACTTTATCTTGATGACAGCTTTGCACATTCTCACCCCTCTGTTTCCTGTAGTCCACGATCAGCTCCTTTTATCTTGCTGATGTTGAGGGTGAGGTTGTTGTTGTCCTGGCAAAACACTGCCAGGTCTCTGACAACATCCCTATAGGCTGCATCATTGTCGTGTGTGTGTGTGATCAGTCCTACCACCGGCGTGTTGGCGTCTTACATGCAGTCGCATGTGAACATGATGTACAGGAGGGGACTGAGCAAACATCCCTGAGGGGCTCCCATGTTGATGGTCTGCATGGCGGATGTGTTGTTGCCTACCCTCACCGCCTGGGGGCGGCCGGTCAGGACGTCCAGAATCCAGTTGCAGAGGGAGGTGTTCAGTCACTGTCCTGAGCTTGGAGTGGACTATGGCGTTGACTGATAAGCTGTAGTCAATGAACAGCATTCTTACCTTGGGTATTGCTTTTGTCCAGGTGGGCAGCGTAGAGTGTGATGGAGAGTGCAATGGAGATTGTGTCATATGGTTGATGTGAGCCATGACCAGTCTTTCAAAGCTTTTCATGGCTATAGATGTGAGGGCCCAGGGGGCGATAGTCCTTTTGGCAGGTTAACTTGGCTTTCTTGGGCACGGGGGACTGTTATTCAAGTATAAATTACCAAAGTTACCATAGACTGCCGTAGATTACCTGTTATGTACCCAAATGACTGAAAATGCCAGTAACTTTGGTAAATTACCGGTAGCTTTGCATGCAACCCTACCTGTCAGGGTAGCCCAGCTCAGTGGGTCTTACCCTGTTGTCCTCCTGCCAGTGTGAGGCTGCTGTATTCACTCCAGCCTCCGTCTAGGGACCACTGTGGCCATCTGTTACAGCCATGTTCTCCACTGGTTCTCATTTACTGTAGTGGTTTTGGCGCTAGAATTGATATTATGTCTCTTTCTGCATGTCCCCCCCCCCCCCATTTACCTGTCTGTTCCTTTCTCTCTCCATCTTCCTCTGCGTCCTGCTTCACTCTCTCGCTCGACCTCTAACCCTCCTCTCCCTCAGGACTTCGAGGTCTGATCAACCTGGGCAACACGTGTTTTATGAACTGCATCGTCCAGGCCCTCACCCATACGCCCCTGCTGCGGGACTTCTTTCTGTCCGACAGACACAAGTGTGAGATGCAGTCCAACTCCTGTCTGGTGTGTGAGATGTCCCAGCTCTTTCAGGAGGTAAGGGGGTTAAAAATATCTTTCTCTTTCAGGCTCGCACACCTCCTCCATCCTTCTCCCTCTTTCTTTGCCTGGCCACCTCTACTGCTGTCTATAACGCTCTTGTTCTAAATCTCTCTCAACCCAAAACTATCTATCTCACCCCCACCTCTCTCCCTCTAAAACCATTGTAGTGGAAGTACTTAGCTAGCGAAGTTGTTGTCAGTACGTGGTGGGATTTGCATGGTTTTAAGTTCCTGTTTCATCCCGCCCCTTCTCCAACCCTTATTCTCTCTTATACCTCTTTTTATTTTCCCTCTCCTCACTTTCGCGCTCTCTCTCTCCATTCCCCCTCTCCTTCTCCCCTCACATTTAATGTTTCCATTCTTTCTTCCTCCTCCTTTTTTCTTATCCCTCCCTCTCTCTCTCTCTTGTCAGTTCTACTCGGGCCACCGTTCGCCCCACATTCCCTTCCGACTGCTGCACCTGGTGTGGACGCACGCGCGCCACCTAGCAGGCTACGAGCAGCAGGATGCCCACGAGTTCCTCATCGCTGCCCTGGACGTGTTGCATCGCCACTGCAAAGGTTTGCATCATAGTACAGGGGCGAACGCATAGAATCGCGCAGGAACACACACACACACACACACACACACACACACACACACACACACACACACACACACACACACACACACACACACACACACACACACACACACACACACACACACACACACACACACCACCTTTTTTAAGACCTACCTTTTTATATATACAGGGGTAAACACAAATATATTACACAGCCTTACACCCACATACAGTGCCTTTGGAAAGTATTCAGACCCCTTGACTTGTTCCACATTGTTACGTTTAACCTTTCTGGCGCAGGCGTTCTGCTAGCGACCCACCTCGACAACATCCAGTGAAATTGTAGAGAGTCGAAATTCAAATGACAGAAATAGAAATATTTAACATTCATGAAAAAACAAGTGTCATACATCAAAATAAAGCTTAACTTCTTGTTAATCCAGCCGCTCTGTCAGATTTCAAAAAGGCTTCACGGTGAAAGCACACCATGCGATTATCTGAGGACAGCGCCCTGAATACAAAAGCATGAAAACATTTTTCCATCAGGCAGGTGCGCCACGCCACGAAAGTCAGAAATAGCGATTTAATAAATACCTTACCTTTTGAAGATCTTCTTCTGTTGGCACTCCAAAAGTTCCCAGCTACATCACAAATGGTCCTTTTGTTCGTTACAGTCCTTCTTCTTTATAACCCCACAAACTCAGTTTAGCTGGCGTGTTTCATTCTATAATCCACTGGTTTCCCTCCTTCAAAATGCATACAAAATGAATCCCAAATGTTACCAATAAACTTCTCCAAACAAGTCAAACAACGTTTATAATCAAACCTCAGGTACGCTAATATGTAAATAAACGATGAAATTTAAGACGGAGAATCAATGTCTTCACCGGAGTTAAACAACAAAGAACGCGCTCTCACTCATGCGCATGAAAACAAGACAGCCAAAATGGGAGCCACTTAGAAAAACTACAAATTCTAGCTCATTTTTCCAAAATCAAGCCTGAAACTCTTTCTAAAGACTGTTGACATCTAGTGGAAGCCCTAGGAACTGCAATCTTGGAGGATTTCACCTCATAATTAACATGACAGCCATTGGAAACAGTGGTAGGCTGAAAATGTTAATTTTTTGGATGGTTTGTCTTCGGGGTTTCGCCTGCCATATCAGTTCTGTTATACTCAGACATCATTTTAACAGTTTTAGAAACGTTAGAGTTTTTTCTATCCAAATCTACCAATTATATGCATATCCTACTTTGGGCACGCTTTTCATCCGAACGTCAAAATACTGCCCCCTAGCCCAAAGAGGTTTAAGCCTAATTTTAAAATGTATTTAAATCTTTTTTTTTCCCTCATCAATCTACACACAATGCCCCATAATGACAAAGCATAAACAGGATTTTAGAAATGTTTTCTAATTTATAATAAAACAAAACACTGAAATATCCTATTTACATAAGTATTCAGACCCTCTACTCAGTACTTTGTTGAAGCACCTTTGGTAGCGACTACAGCCTCAAGTCTTCTTGGGTATGACGCTATAGCGTTGGCCCACCTGTATTTGGGGAGTTTCTCCCATTCTTCTCTGCAGATCCTCTCAAGCTCTGTCAGGTTGGATGGGGAGCGTTGCTGCACAGATATTTTCAGGTCTCTCCAGAGATATTAGATCAGGTTCAAGTCCAGGTTCTGGCTGGGCAACACAAGGACATTCAGAGACGTGTCCTGAAGTCACTCCTGTGTTGTGTGCTTAGGGTCGTTGTCTTGGTTGTTGGTCAACCTAAGCCCCAGTCTGAAGTCCTGAACACTCTGGACCAGGTTTTCATCAAGGATCTCTGTACTTTTCTCCGTTCATCTTTTGCTCAATCCTGACTAGTATCACAGTCCCTGCCGCTGAAAATCATCCCCACAGCATGATGCTGCCACCACCATGCATCTCCGTAGGGATGTTGTCAAGTCTCCTCCAGATGAGACGCTTGGCATTCAATCTTTGTTTCAAACTCCAAGCGTGCTGTCATGTGCCTTTTACTGAAGAGTGGCTTCCGTCTGACCACTCTACCATAAAGTCCTGATTTGGTGGAGTGCTACAGAGATGGTTGTCCTTCTGGAAGGTTCTCCCATCTCCACAGCGGAACTCTGTCAGAGTGACCATCGGGTTCTTGGTCACCTCCCTGACCAAGGCCCTTCTCCCCTGATTGTTCAGTTTGGCAGGGCGGCCAGCTCTTTGTGGTTCCAAACTTCCATTTAAGAATGTTGAAGGGCACTGTACTTGGGGACCTTCAATGCTGCAGAATTTTTTTGGGCACCCTTTCCCAGATCTGTGCCTCGACCATAATCCTGTCTCGGGGCTCTACGGACAATTCCTTCGACCTCATGGCTTGGATTTTGCTGTGACATGCACTGTCAGCTGTGGGACTTTTTATAGACAGTGTGCCTTTCCAGATCATGTCCAATCAATTTAATTTACCACAGGGGGACTCCCAAGTGGTAGAAACTTCTCAAGGATGATCAATGGAAACAGGATGCGCCAGGACTCAATTTCGAGTCTCATAGCAAAGGGTCTGAATACTTATGTAAATAAGGTATTTCTCGATTTAATACATCTTGTAAAATTTATAAAAAAAACCTGTTTTTGCTTTGTCAGTATGGGGTATTGTGTGTAGATTGCTGAGGTTTTTTAAAATACATTTTAGAATTAGGTTCTATCGGGAAAAATGGGGGTCTGAATACTTTCCGAAGGCACTGTGCATGTACACATACTAACTTGAACAGACAATCAGATTGTAGAAAGCAGACTGCTCTACTCAAATGGCGCCCACGCTCTCTACTTCTGCTACAGTCAAATGGTGGGAGGAAAAGCAGGAATACGGGAAAGGAAGGGAGCAGTGATTGGGGGAGAATGAACTAGAGAGGAGGAGAGTGAAGAAAATGGCTGGTCTGCTATCTGACTGGATGAGCTGAGACGAGGGGCTGCTAATTGACACAGACAAAGAGCCTCTTTACATAAGTGCTGATTGTGTTTGCTTAGCCCTGTGTCCTCCTTCAACATCCCTCATTCTCTCACTCTCTCTCTCTCTCTCTCTCTCTCTCTCTCTCTCTCTCGATTATGTCTTTCTCTGATACTGTGGTGGAGCGGGGGGGTGGAGTTCTGCAGCAGTCGACAAGCTTTAATTCTCAATCGCGTGTGTGTGTGTTTTGTCCCTGTGCTCTCGATGTTCACCAAGGAGATGATAACGGGAAGAAGGCCAACAACCCCAATAACTGCAACTGCATCATCGACCAAATCTTCACTGGGGGTCTGCAGTCTGACGTCACCTGTCAAGTCTGCCAGTATGCTCCTCCATCTTTCTCTGTGTGTGTGTGTGTGTGTGTGTGTGTGTGTGTGTGTGTGTGTGTGTGTGTGTGTGTGTGTGTGTGTGTGTGTGTGTGTGTGTGTGTGTGTGTGTGTGTGTGTGTGTGTGTGTGTGTGTGTGTGTGTGTGTGTGTGTGTGTGTGTGCGCTTGTAAACAGTGTGAAAGTTATTTCCTCTACATCTTTGTGCTTCACCCTTACTGTTTGTTTGTGTGGGCGTGTGTACTGTTGATGCATCATGTTGATCACGTTTCAAACCAGCATTTGTAAAAAATATATTTAAAAAATGTTTTTAAATCACTCACTCTTAGCCCTGGTCAGACCCCCTCTCTGCAGTGAGTCAAGGAGAGTGGGACTGATTTTTAAAAATATTTTTTTTAATTAACACACGCATCACCCTTTGCTCCACTCCCACTGCTTTAGCAGCAAGGCACCTACTGGGCAATGTAGACTCTGACATAGTGTTCTACCTACATCTGGTGGACACAGAGTAATGCACAATATTTACTCATTCACAAAGAATTAGTCATTTCGTGTTGAGTTTGCAACACTAATTGAGAAGCATTTGTGCAACATTTTGTAAATGTGTATAGACAGGTTTGTTGTTTAGCAACAAAACCAACGTGGGCGCAACTATGGGGCAAAACAGACGGGGTTGGCTTAGATTGTTGACAACACGTAAACAATTTTTAATCTCCAATGTTTAATGAAAACATAAGTGAATTTGCACAATGAGCACTTGTTGTCTCTCAAATTCATCGTTATAGATGTTTGTTGGTTGGTTAGCTATCTCGCAAACTTGAGCCATATTAGGATTGACATGAAATCAGTCGAAATACCTCAAAACAAGACCTATCAAGAACAAGATGAAACTAGCTGAAACAAGTCACTTACGATTCCCCACGTCACAGTTTCTTGTCATAGTTGGTAGCCATCCCGAATCACAACAACTCCGACTTCTACCCCATTGAAGCGTGCGCATCGTTTTCGTGACTTTGTCAGCTAAGTCGTCTATATATACACTCACACTCGCATGCAAACGAACATTGTTCAAGTGTTGTAACTGGCTACTTAGGTATTCTAGCGGTTAAGAGCATGGGGCCAGTAACTGAAAGGTTGCTGATTCGAATCCCTGAGCCAACTAGGTGAAAAATCCCATGTGCCCTTGAGCAAGGCACTTAACCCTAATTGCAACTGTAAGTCGCTCTGGATAAGAGCATCTGTTAAATGACTCAAATGTAGAGGTTATAAGATGGATTCATAGGCTTTGGGTCAGTCAAAGCCCAAAAGCCATTCCCTAACAGACCCCCTCCCCTCTCGTCCTGTAGTGGTGTTTCCACGACGATAGACCCGTTCTGGGACATCAGTCTGGACCTGCCGGGGTCGTCCACGCCCTTCTGGCCCCTCAGCCCCGGGGGAGACGGGATCACACTCAACGGAGAGAGCCACCTCTCAGGGGCCACCACACTCACAGACTGTCTACGCAGGTATCTCACCCCTCTCCCCCTCTCTCAGGGGCCACCACACTCACTGACTGTCTAGGCAGGTTCTGCTCATCCCTTTATCACCATCCCTTTCTCTATCGCTCTCTTTCTCTCATTCTCTCTTCATCTTTCAGGGGCCACCACTCCCACTTTCTTTCTATGCAGGTAATCATCCCTCTGACTAATTCCTTCCACATCATCGCTTTAACCTTCTCTGTATCTCTCTGTTCTGCTGTCCATCTTTCTATCATGCGAGCGCACACACACTCGCAGGCACACACACACACACACGGTGTGGGTTCTGACCCTGGTCCGTCTTCTGCAGGTTTACCCGACCAGAGCACTTAGGGAGCGGCGCCAAGATTAAGTGTAGTGGTTGCCATAGTTACCAGGAGTCCACCAAACAGCTGACTATGAAGAAGCTCCCCATTGTGGCGTGTTTCCACCTCAAAGTGAGCGTGTGTGGTGTTTTGTTGTTGTCTGTATTTGTGTAAAAGAAATGTAAGTGTGAGAGCTCAACTTTAGTTCGTCCTTCGCACTGTAATATCTCTAACCTCTCTCTTTGTCGTGTTCTTTTTCTCCCCCCTCCCTCCCCCCAGAGGTTTGAACACTCTGCGAAGCTGCGGAGGAAGATCATTACGTACGTCTCGTTCCCCTTAGAGCTGGACATGACTCCCTTCATGGCCTCCAGGTCAGTCTGAACAATGAGCCAGTCGCACAGTGGCGGAGACCAGGGCTGCATCTCAATAGTCTGAAGACTCTTCCTTTATTCATATTATTCATCCTCTGCACTGAGCCGAGAGAAGTGAAAGTCAGTCCCCTGATGGTCTCTTTGCTATGTAGCCTTCACCTGCTGATTTCTTAAATCAGTGCTAGTGAAGTGAAGGAGCCTGGGAAAAGGAAGCCCCTTGAGTCAATCGAGTGTGCGCATCGGTGTGCGCATATTTGTGTGTGTATGTGCTGTCCGACCAGCCATGTTCATTTGCCGTGTGTGTGTAATTGGTGTTTTTAACTTAATTAGCCAAACAAACACAGGTGTGCGCTCACACACACACACATCAACCCATGACTCCCCATGCGTATCCCCTGATGTGCAGGATGTCAAAACAGCACCTGCTGCTGAAGGGGACTCCAATGAACTCAAATGGATTCAGATCTCTCTCCTCCAGAGAGAAAGAGAGGGATGACTGGAACTGCATGAATTGAATGAACGAGTATACGTATGAAAGGGATGCGCCATATTGGTGCGGAGTTGGGAATGTGATCTAGGATTGTGTCAGACGAAGCAGTCAGGGGCCTCATTTAGAAACAGTGCCAGACTGGGTGAGGTGTTAATCTCATAGCTAACTCAACTTTAGGGGTGCTTTTTATTATTATTTTTACATTTATCCTTCATTTAACCTTTATTTAACAAGTCAATTCAGTTCATTCTTAGGGCTGCAATCCCGTTAACGGGATGATATGACAACAGCCAGTGAAAGTGCAGGGCGCCAAAAACAACAAAAATCTCACAATTAAAATTCCTCAAGCATACAAGTATTTTACACCATTTTAAAGATAAAATTCTCGTTAATCCAGCCACAGTTTCTGATTTCAAAAAGGCTTTCCAGCGAAAGCACCACAAACGATTACGTTAGGTCACCACCAACTCACAGAAAAACCCAGCCATTTTTCCAGCGAAAGAGAGGAGTCACAAAAAGCACAAATAGAGATAAAAATGAATCACTAACCTTTGATGATCTTCATCAGATGACACTCATAGGACTTCATGTTACACAATACATGTATGTCTTGTTTGATAAAGTTCATATTTATATTAAAAAATCTGAGTTTACATTGGCGTGTTAGGTTCACTAGTTCCAAAAAGATCCAGTGATTTTGCATAGCCACAACAATTCAACAGAAATACTCATCATAAATGTAGATGAAAATACAAGTTATACACATGGAATTATAGATATACAGTGCTTTGCGAAAGTATTCGGCCCCCTTGAACTTTGCAACCTTTTGCCACATTTCAGGCTTTCAAACATAAAGATATAAAACAGTATTTTTTGTGAAGAATCAACAACAAGTGGGACACAATCATGAAGTGGAACGACATTTATTGGATATTTCAAACTTTTTTAACAAATCAAAAACTGAAAAATTGGGCGTGCAAAATTATTCAGCCCCTTTACTTTCAGTGCAGCAAACTCTCTCCAGAAGTTCAGTGAGGATCTCTGAATGATCCAATGTTGACCTAAATGACTAATGATGATAAATACAATCCACCTGTGTGTAATCAATTCTCCGTGTAAATGCACCTGCACTGTGATAGTCTCAGAGGTCCGTTAAAAGTGCAGAGAGCATCATGAAGAACAAGGAACACACCAGGCAGGTCCGAGATACTGTTGTGAAGAAGTTTAAAGCCGGATTTGGATACAAAAAGATTTCCCAAGCTTTAAACATCCCAAGGAGCACTGTGCAAGCGATAATATTGAAATTGAAGGAGTATCAGACCACTGCAAATCTACCAAGACCTGGCCGTCCCTCTAAACATTCAGCTCATACAAGGAGAAGACTGATCAGAGATGCAGCCAAGAGGCCCATTATCACTCTGGATGAACTGCAGAGATCTACAGCTGAGGTGGGAGATTCTGTCCATAGGACAACAATCAGTCGTATATTGCACAAATCTGGCCTTTATGGAAGAGTGGCAAGAAGAAAGCCATTTCTTAAAGATATCCATAAAAAGTGTAGTTTAAAGTTTGCCACAAGCCACCTGGGAGACACACCAAACATGTGGAAGAAGGTGCTCTGGTCAGATGAAACCAAAATTGAACTTTTTGGCAACAATGCAAAACGTTATGTTTGGCGTAAAAGCAACACAGCTCATCACCCTGAACACACCATCCCCACTGTCAAACATGGTGGTGGCAGCATCACGGTTTGGGCCTGCTTTTCTTCAGCAGGGACAGGGAAGATGGTTAAACTTGATGGGAAGATGGATGGAGCCAAATACAGGACCATTCTGGAAGAAAACCTGATGTAGTCTGCAAAAGACCTGAGACTGGGACGGAGATTTGTCCTCCAACAAGACAATGATCCAAAACATAAAGCAAAATCTACAATGGAATGGTTCAAAAATAAACATATCCAGGTGTTAGAATGGCTAAGTCAAAGTCCAGACCTGAATCCAATCGAAAATCTGTGGAAAGAACTGAAAACTGCTGTTCACAAATGCTCTCCATCCAACCTCACTGAGCTCGAGCTGTTTTGCAAGGAGGAATGGGGAAAAAATTCAGTCTCTCAATGTGCAAAACTAATAGACATACCCCAAGCGACTTACAGCTGTAATCGCAGCAAAAGGTGGCGCTACAAAGTATTAACTTAAGGGGGCTGAATAATTTTGCACGCCCAATTTTTCAGTTTTTGATTTTTTTACAAAGTTTGAAATATCCAATAAATGTCGTTCCACTTCATGATTGTGTCCCACTTGTTGTTGATTCTTCACAAAAAATACAGTTTTATATCTTTGTTTGAAGCCTGAAATGTGGCAAAAGGTCGCAAAGTTCAAGGGGGCCGAATACTTTCGCAAGGCACTGTACCTCTCCTTAATGCAACCTCCTTAATGCAACTTCATGCAAAATGCTTGATTTGTTTGATAATGTCCATTATTTATGTCCAAGTAGCTACTTTTGTTAATGCGTTTAGTACACAAATCCAAACGCTCGTGCGGGTCCATCCGAACGTCGGACGAAAACTTCAAAAAGTTATATTACAGGTCGAAGAAACTTATCAAACTAAGTATAGAATCAATCTTTAGGGTGTTGTTATCATAAATCTTCAATAAAGTTCCAACCAGAGAATTCCTTTGTGTGGAGAGAAGCCAGCAGGTCGCTAATCATGTGAATTGTGCATGACCAGCCCTTGGCTCTCTGCCAGACACCTGGCTCATTCAGCTCCACAACACAGTAGAAGCCTCATTCAAGTTTCTAAAGACGGTTGACATCTAGTGGAAGCCCTAGGAAGTGCAACTTCTTCCATATCCCACTGTGAATTCAATAGGAGCTGGGTTGAAAAATCGACCAACCTCAGATTTCTCACTTCCTGTTTGGATTTCTTCTCAGGTTTTTGTCTGCCATAAGAGTTCTGTTATACTCACAGACATCATTCAAACAGCTTTAGAAACTTCAGAGTGTTTTCTATCCAATAATATTAATAATATGCATATATTATCAACTGGGACTGAGGAGCAGTGCCAATTGTGCATCGCCCTATGGGTCTCCCGATCACGGCCGGTTGTGATACGGCCCGGGATCGAACCAGAGTCTTTGGGGATTCCTCTAGCACTGAGATGCGGTGCCTCAGACCGCTGCGCCATTCAGGAGGCCTGCTCTGAGGATTGATTGTAAATGTATACGTGTGGTATTATGCTAGAGTTTGGCTTAGTGTGATGGTCTTTGTTCATTGTTGCTGACATATTGTCTGATCGTGTGTCTTTCAGCAAAGAGAACAGGATGAACGGACAGTACCAGCAGTCAGTAGACGTTTTCAACGACAATAAGTAAGTGGACTCTCCCTCTAACACTGAGTATACAAAACATTACGAAAACATGCTCTTTCTGTGACAGACCAACCAGGTGATTCTAGGCTAAAGCTATGATCCCTTATTGATGTCACTTGTTAAATCCACTTCAATCAGACTTGAGACAATTGAGACATGGATTGTGTATGTGTGCCATTAAGAGGGTGAATGGGCAAGACAGAAGATTTTAAGTGCCTTTTGAAACGGGGTATGTTAGTAGGTGCCAGGCGTACTGGTTTCCGTCAAAACCCAGCAGCGTTGCAGTTCTTTTCACGCTCAACAGTTTCCCGTGTGTATCAAGAATGGTCCACCACCCAAATGACATCCAGACAACTTGACACAACAGTTGGAAGCATTGGAGTCTACATGGGCTAGCATCCTTGCCTTGACGAATTGAGGCTGTTTTGAGGGCAAAAGGAAGGATTTCAACTACATTTTAGGAAGTTTTCCTAATTTTTTATTTATTTTACCTTTATTTAACTAGGCAAGGCAGTTTAGAACAAATTCTTATTTTCAATGATGGCCTAGGAACAGTGGGTTAACTGGCTGTTTAGGGGCAGAACGACAGATTTGTACCTTGTCAGCTCGGGGTTTTGAACTTGCAACCTTCCGGTTACTAGCCCAACACTAACCACTAGGCTACCCTGCCGCCCCAACAGAAATACTCATGAACACGTATTCCATAATTTTTGGTATAGTCAGTGTATGTTGCATGTAAAGAACAATATATAATGACAGTGAATTTGCTCTGTTCTCTTGCTTTGATTTGAACCAATTCTCACCCATTTTCTGCCTCCCTTCCCTTCTCTCTCTTCCCCCTTTCCCTCCACCTCCTTCCCTCCCTCCACGCCTTCGCCTCTCCTCCCTCCATCCAGGTATTCTCTGTTTGCGGTGGTCAACCACCAGGGTACTCTGGAGAGCGGTCACTACACCACGTTCATCCGGCAGCACATGGACCAGTGGTTCAAGTGTGACGATGCCATCATCACCAAGGCCAGCAACAAGGACGTGTTGGACAGTGAAGGGTGAGCTCAGACCGCTGCAACCTCGACCTTTATGGTGCTAAGCTCGACGTCCATTCCCCCGCGGAAATTGAATTTGCGTAAAAAATATTTTAAAAATCCCCACAGAAATCTGTCAGGTTAATCTACAGATGGGTTTTTTTGTTGTCGCATTGGATGGGTCTCAATCCACCGTATCCGCCGATGTCGCACCTCCGCATCTGCGGTGACCGAGCTAGAGCGGTGTTTGTCAGAACTCGAGACGTGGTGAAAAATTGGTTTTCTCACAAAATCGTGTGTAGCGTCCGAATGGGTTACAAACTATTTTGACCCCTCGATGGAAAGATGAGACTCTAACGAACGCGGTGGTGTTCTCCGCTTTGCTCTTTGAACCCCACAAGCGTCTTGGGACTGGTCTGGAGTCGGGTACAGCTTCTTCTGTCTGTTTTTCATCAAACATATAGCAGATCTGGTGTCAGAGGTAAGGGGAAACTTCTACCTACTCTGTATTGTTGGGGAAGGTTTCCCAGACGTCGTTTAAGCCTAGTCCAGGACTTAAAAAGCACTTGGAGATTCTCCATTGAACTTGCTTGTCGTCCAGGTTTATATTTTATGGTCAATCAGTAGACTTCAAAGCTACGTTATTTTTAAAATGTTTAACAAACTTCAAAGCCACGTTATGAACACCTGCTATTAGGAAGGTGTTTTAATGTTTTGTACACTCTGTGTATATTATTTCATTCAAAACTCCATCTCCCCTGTTCTTTCCATTTGTATCATTATGCAGTAGCTTCGACCTTGTGTTTTTCATAAGTAATTCCTCAAGATAATGAGAGAAATATATTTTGAGTGTGAAATCTTACCAGTGATTCTTTTTTTCTTGTTGTCAGGTACCTTTTGTTCTACCATAAACAGTTTCTGGAGTATGAATAGCCAAGCTTCCTTCAGCACTGATGTCAACAGCCACCAAGAGTTGCGCAACAACAAAATGGCAACATAACACAAGCCTGCCTGAAACTCTACATCGGTGAAGATTTGAAGCTGTGGGAATGGAGGAACCCCGCATCCTTTCTAACTAAAAGGACACTCCACAACCAATCTGCATGGAAGCTACTACGTAGGATCTACTTGATAGGGCAGAAAGGAGGAAGAGGAGGGGGAAGATTGCAGAACGGCGAGAGAAACCAGGAGCCTTTGTTGGAAGATGAGGTGCTTCACTCTCTCGCTCTCCTCTCCTATCGTTTCGGGCAGATGAAGGAACAGTCCGGCAGTGGCCACATCTCATAAAAACAGTCAACTACACGTTGTATTATTTTCTGAAAACCATAATTCCACCCCCCCCCCACACCACACACACACACACACACACACACACACACACACACACACACACACACACACACACACACACACACACACACACACACACACACACACACACACACACACACTCAAGTGACCAAACATTTCTGAGGGAAGACATTTGGTTGTCTAAGTTCATTTATATGCATTGTTATAGCTCTGAATGCAAAACAAGCTGACAGATTATATTAAGAACATTGCAAACACAAGAAGAGATGATTATAATCGTTGTTTGAACTTTTTGGTTTTGAAAATACTGTATGATGAATCTAGCGCACATTTTTTTTTTTTTTTTTTTTTTACTGAATAAAAGATGGGAGGTAGAGAAAGGGAGGTTGTTGTTCTGTGAAAAGTCCCCCCCTCTTTCTTTTCTTTTTTCTTTGAGGGCAGGGAAAATGTAGAAGTATATTTTTATAAGTCATTTGAATCCTTGTTCACGGTTTCCAATGTCCCCCCCTCCCTCGAACCCATGTCCTTGTTATGTTGTGCAGTCAATCATGTATTTTTATTTTTTATGTATGCTTCTTCTCATGAGACTGCTGTTGTGGAGCCTTTTTCACATTTGATGGTTGGTTTGTTTGTTTCTTGTGACGGGATAATTATTTTGTTGCTGACTTGGTTGTGAAGGTGTTTCAGGTGATGCGTTGTTGTGAATAAGAAAAAGACGAGCACTATTCTGACACGGTGTGTATCCTGCCGTGGCGCGATCCAACAGTGTTAAACTTTGGTCACATGTTGCTCTTAATTGTGTGTGTGTGGGTGTACGCACATGTGTTGTGCGCATGTTTGTGTACTGAATCAGTACTTTTTTTTTCACATGTTAATTATGTATGTTAAAGTATGTATGTATGTTAAAAAAGAAAACCAAGGTATAAACTGAGTTCCTTTATCCATGTTGCAGGAAAAGGTCAAGGGTTATTATGCTAGTCAAAAATACATCCCCCACACTTTATCTGCTGCAAGAACTGGACACTGATGGTGAGACACACAATAAAAAATCTATATCTATACTCTCGTGTGCGTCAGGGTTTTATTAACTTCTACAAGACTTACTGGAGGTCTTTGCTGAATCATGACACAAGGAGGCCACCCACATGTGAATGTCTCCCGAGAGATGCAGCGGGTGTCATTTGGGGTGAGTACATACAGGCATAAATCATGTTCTCTGTTACTCCCTCAATACCGTTTGTGTATCCTTTACCACCTATTTAATTTCTGCTCTCCAGACTTCTCACATCACAGTTGTTTCTGGTCTGCATGGTGTAGGCCAGGTGAAGTTCACCATAGATGTGGCTGATCTTGTGACAGTTTAGAGTTATTGTTTTTTTCCTCCTAATGATTCAGGTTAGGATTGTGGAGGGCAAGCTGATCCTAGATCTGTACCTAGGGGAAACTACCCTGGAGTGGGCGTGTCATCTGTCTAGGGTTGTTTTATTGCGATTATAATACTAGAATGGCCATGAACCTCATGATGGTCCAAAGGTCAGCCATGATGGTCATGGTCAACCTTGGTTTGCCAGTGCTGTGATAAGATATTGTGTAAAACAATGAATGTGAAGAATTGATCCGCTCTGTGTATCAAGGCACAAGGTGAGACCAACATGCTAACACAGTAGGCAGATGGTTGGAGTCTTACAATGTTAATTAATCCAAAGGGGTAGGTAAGAGAATGGTTGTGAACAAGCAAAAAGGTCAAAACCAGATCAGACTCCAGGAGGTACAGAGTGGCAGACAGCCTCGTGGTCAAGGCAGGCAGAATGGTCAGACAGGCGGGTACAAAGTCCAGAAACAGGCAAGAGTCAAAACCAGGAGGACTAGAAAAAGGAGAATGCAAAAAGCAGGAGAACGGGAAAAACGCTGGTTGACTTGGAAACATACAAGGCGAACTGGCACAAAGAGACAGGAAACACTGGGATAAATACACTGGGGAAAATAAGCGACACCTGGAGGGGGTGGAGACAATCACAAGGACAGGTGAAACATGACAGCATGACAGGATGGGTGTTTGCTAGCTAGCTGGCCAACCTTTTTTGAGGAATGACACCATAAATGTGTCTAATTAACTGCCAACAAGCAAACATTCCATTCAAACAAGGCAGACAATACACAGCTATACACTGGCTCAAATCAGTTGATGAGACCTAAATGCAACAAGTACTGATATTGTATCATAGAGTAGCACACCGTTTTTCAAGAAAACTAAGACGTATGGTCTGTTTACATGTATTTTAGAAGGTATTTGTACAGAAAATTGGTATAAAACCAGTATCAAATGTTTTTAGAATTACAACACTATTTTAGGTTGACTATAATTACATTACACAATTTCTAATACATCATCTGCCTTTTATTTTCCGGCATCAGTAAAAACAGGACATGCATCACCTATGCCTCTGCCATTCATTCCAATTAGACTGGTTTTGTATTTCTCCCTGACCAAGATTGCTGCCATTTTCACCCCATTATGGAACTTTGAGGGTTTATGACATAGCCCCTCTAGTCATTTAATAGGATTTCTATCATTGCCGTAGTGTCCAGTCGGTTTCAGTTCTGCTCCTGTCAGAAGCTAGGCTGAGAGGGGGAGCAGATTATTTTTTCTGATGATCCACAAGTGAGTCGTCTGGTAGGAGTGTGGAGGTCCTGCGAGACAGCCTGCTGGTAGAGGGTGAGAGGGGGTCTCTGCTGCTTCTCACCTCTGCCAGGCACTCTGAGGTCAGGGAAGCAGTGGACACACACACAGGTCTCTATTGGGCTGGACGAACGGCCCGCTGTAACACTGTTCAGCTTGGGCAGGGATGGATCCATCAGGTTGTCTAAAGATGGTACGAATGCATGCACACAGAGAAGAGAGATAAATGAGCTAAAAGAAGCCATGCTGAGTTATTCGATTGTGATCTAGGATCATTTTTGCCTTTTGGATCTTAATGAATAGGAATACATGGACGAGGGGACCTGATCCCCAATCAGCACTCCTACTCTGAGTGGCTTTATGAAGACATGCCCTGAGCTATGTTTTAGACTAGAGTTGTGCCCAAACTGACCTTTGGAGGACTTGCTGTGCTGGTTAGGCTCTTGGGCCCCCTGGCTTCCACGGACCTGGGTGGGACTGCTCTGTGTGGCCCCTGGTCGGGGACCTCTGGCCCTGGCCCTCCTCAGCAGCACAAGCAGGGCCAAAGACAGGGTCAACAGCAGCAGAGCCAGACACAAGCCCAGCAGAGAGTACACCAGGATGACTGAGTTAGACACACCACTGAGTAGGGAGCCCCCCTTGGTGGTAGGGTTCTGGAAGACTGTCCCATCCACAGGCCTCAGGGTTGCACTCAAATCAGGCTGTTGGGCTTAAGGTGAATTAAATTACTTAAATTACTTAATTTAAATCCTTATTTACCTTCCAATAACATCAATGTAATGCAAAGTGAGTCTAAACAAATGTATGCACCATTTCCAAATGTCAAAGCTCTACTTCTAGGAGTTTCTCAATTCAAAAGATCAAAACCAAAAGCATTTAATCCCAAGGTTATCCTATTTAAATGTGACTGAATTACAAAAAGACGCCAAATGGCACCCTATTCCCTAAATAGTGTACTTCTTTTGGCCAGTGCCTCATTGAAGGGTGCCGTTCGGGACGTAAACAACACATTTCAGCCTTTGGCGTTGGGATGTATGGCAGCAGTTTTACGGGCTCCTGACCAATTATGCTATTTTGAGTTGTTTTTTTATTTATTTTTATGTAATGAAACAGGCAGGGAGCAGGTCTCGAACCATCGACCTTCGAGCCCGAGGTCCAGCGCGCTATCGACTGTGTCACAAAAGCGTGCTCGTGCGACAGACTCGATTTCCGCGCTTATAAACCCAGGGTCGTTACAATAATATTTTTTTATATTCACCCCTACTTGTTTTGATTGGGCCCCATCGCACATTTTTTAAACGAGTGTAGGGGACTCGTCTAGATAAATGAATCAATGTCAGATCTTTGTTTTCGCTGAATTACCGTTTGGATATTTAGTAACGATTAGGCTAGGGGAAATGTTAGCTAAATTGAGGCGAGTGCTTAATCATCATCTTCGTTCTAGTTTTCTCATATATTAGCTGATCAGAACAGTTTGCTAGCATCTTATACAAATGGATTTTGCTCTTCACTCGCCTGTCATACTCCCGACCAAAAGCCTGTGATTTGTCTGATAATCAATGTGAATTTTTCCCCCACTGAATCTGTCTGTACACAGTAGTTGGTTAGTTGATCTCCGTCTGGAAAACTGGAAGTTGTAGCTCATTTATTTGTTTGCTCATCTATCACTGATCAGAAACATGGAGCATGAAATAATGTAGCGGAAATCAAGTGTATTAATTATCTAATGACCAACGTAGAATGCGTATATAGCCTTAAATAGATTCCATGATGTTTTCCTATCGTCCCAATCCCACTGAAACCCAGAATTCAGACTCCTGTCTCACATGGAAACTCCTAACTGTATTCTGTAATCCATAGGTGGCATTATCAAAGCACGTCTCGCCTATGCATGTCAACATATTGCTATAACATTGTTTATAAAAATTTCCTCCGCTTCTCTGCGCTGTCCCATATGAGAGCTTTGGTAGATAATATTACATTTACATTTTTACATTTAAGTCATTTAGCAGACGCTCTTATCCAGAGCGACTTACATAATATGTGATCATTAAATGGTTTAAGAGTAGATATGGATTTTTTTTAACAGAGTTGATCCCCATTATACCTTGATATTTAAGCATTTCCATCTCCCCGTTATTCAAGCTGATCTGCTACCTGTATAATCATCAATTCGATTTGACCAAATAGGACATTGTGATAGGTGAGTCTCGGTGAGCGGTGTAGGAGTCAGGCGCAGGAGAGCAGGGATTTCTGAGAAGCGTGTTTAATTAATATATATATATATATATACACACACACACACACACACACACACACACACACACACACACACAGTCCACCAATACAAAATTGGCACAGATGAAAATCCAAAACAACGTTCTCGAAGGAACAGAAACTAGTGCCAATACACGAAGGAACAACCACAGTTCCGACACTACATACAAGTGCCTAAATAGTGAAGACAATACAGAAACTCGTGCCAAACGCACACGGAGGAACAAACTCAGTCCCGAAATTTAACTACACGTACGTAATAGCGAAAACAATAAACATCATAGATCATCGAACGCAAATACACACAAGCTTAATCCTGCACGAATTAAGGTCGGTAACAGGTGCCATATATACACACAGAAATAAACGCAATTGAAACCAGGTGTGAAAAGGAACACAGACAAAACAACCAGAAAAGGAAAAAGGGATCGATGGGGGCTAGTAAACCGGCGACGCCGAGCGCCGCCCGAACAGGGAGAGGAGTTACCTTCGGTAGAAGTCGTGACAGACATAATATGTCATTCGTTGGAGGTTCTCTCGCAAGCTTAGCAACTTTGGTCGTTTTTCTTTTGTTTGACTGCGGTTACAAAGTTTGTATGATTTGACAACGCGTTGGCCAACTCGGGGACCGCTCTGTGTTAAGGTAGTTTACAGCTGAAATGCGCTGAATTAATTGTGGAACATGATAAACCTCAAAACCGGCTTGCTTAGCAATTCACAACAATGTCATTGTCGATCAAAGTTACTCTATAATTGTTTTTATATCAGTTTTACTTACTGTAAAATATTTACAAAGTGGCACAGCAACAATCTTTTTGGGGGAGAAACCCGAGTAAAGATATCTTGGTTTTAAAAAATTTGCACTTATGGTTTTTTAGGTATTTCCCGGGACAAATATAAATTATTGAAACTTGGTTGATTTTCGAGAAACTTTAAGGGGCAATTTGAGATTGAAGTTCGAAGAAATGTTAAAATGATAAAATGTATTCAAAATGAAGGTGTCTGAAGTTGAACACTTGTTCTTTTTCCATATTCCCTTGTATAGAAATAATAATTTTTGTAAATTATCCCAAGTATATTGAGGTAACTATTTGCATCAGCTTTTTAAGTATAGCTGTGAGTATATATTTGAGTAGTAGGAACCCAATTTAAATACATTTTACTAACCTGAGTACCATAAGTAACTGAGCTAAAAAACATTTGTAGAATATCAATTATGACACTGAGTAAATTCAGAAAATTAAACTTACAATATTAGTTCTGTAGCTGATTACATTAAGTATATCAAACTTATAACGTTAGTTCTCGGACTTGAAGGACTTAAGCAGGTAAAATAAGAAAAAAAATAAGTTGAATTAAATACATTTTTGAGATCCAGTTAGTTGTTTGCACTTAATATATTTGAGTTTGTTATACACTAAAAGCAACGTAAATTACACTTAAAACATCCTCCTTGTTGGATTTTAAAAAGCTGATGCAAATAGTTACCAAAAATGTTCAAGTAAAAGGGGCACAATATTTTTTACAGTGTGGGATTCTCTGCCTCTAACCCTATTACGGGGGCTGAGTCACTGGCTTACTGGTCCTCTTCCATGCCGTCCCTAGGAGGGGTGCGTCACTTGAGTGGGTTGAGTCACTGACGTGATCTTCCTGTCCGGGTTGGTGCCCCGATCGGGTCCGTGCCGTGGGAGAGATCTTCGTGGGCTATACTCAGCCTTGTCCCAGGGTAGTAAGTTGGTGGCTGAAGATATCCCTCTAGTAGTGTGGAGGTTGTGCTTTGGCAAAGTGGGTGGGGTTATATCCTGCTGGGTTGGCCCTGTCCAGGGGTATCGTCGCATGGGGAAACAGTGTCTCCCGAATCCTCCTGTCTCAGCCTCCAGTATTTATGCTGCAATAGTTTATGTGTCGGGGGGGCTAGTGTCAGTCTGTTATATCTGGAGCATTTCTCCTGTCTTATCTGGTGTCCTGTGTGATTTTAAGTATTCACCCACTAATTCTCTCCCTCTTCCCCCCCTCCCGGAGGACCATGTCTCAGGACTACCTGGCCTGATGACTCCTTGCTGTCCCCAGTCCACCTTGTCATGCTGCTGCTCCAGTTTAAACTGCCTGCGGCTATGGAACACTGACCCGTTCACCGGACCTGCTACCTTGTCCCGGATCTGCTGTTTTCGACTCTCTCTCTCTACTGCACTGTTGTCTCTAACTCTGAATGCTCAGCTATGATAATCCAACTGACATTTACTCCTAAGGTGCTGACCTGTTGCACCCTCTACAATCACTGTGATTATTATTATTTGACCCTGCTGGTCATCTATGAACGTTTGAACATCTTGGCCATGTTCTGTTATAATCTCCACCCGGCACAGCCAGAAGAGGACTGGACATCCCTCAGAGCCTGGTTCCTCTCCAGGTTTCTTCCTAGGTTCCTACCTTTCTAGGGAGTTTTTCCTAGCCACTGTGCTTCTACATCTGCATTTCTTGCTGTTTGGGGTTTTAGGCTGGGTTTCTGTATTGCACTTTGTGACATCGGCTGATGTAAAAAGGGCATTGTAAATAAATTTGATTGATTGAAAACTGTCATGGTCAAAAAAATAAAGGGAACACTAAAATAACACTTCCTAGATCTGAATGAATGAATGAAATATTCTTATTAAATACTTTTTTCTTTACATAGTTGAATGTGCTGACAACAATATAAAAATTAAAAAATGATCAATGGAAATCAAATTTATCAACCCATGGAGGTCTGGATTTGGAGTCACACTCAACATTTAAGTGGAAAACCACACTTCCTCTTGCAGGAATTGATGACACACTCCAGCCACATGAGGTCTAGCATTGTCTTGCATTCGGAGGAACCCAGGGCCAACCGCACCAGCATATGGTCTCACAAGGGGTCTGAGGATCTCATCTCGGTACCTAATGGCAGTCAGGCTACCTCTGGCGAGCACATGGAGTGCTGTGCGGCCCCCCAAAGAAATGCCACCCCACACCATGACTGACCCACTGCCAAACCGGTCATGCTGGAGGATGTTGCAGGCAGCAGAACGTTCTCCACGGCGTATCCAGACTCTGTCACGTCTGTCACATGTGCTCAGTGTGAACCTGCTTTCATCTGTGAAGAGCACAGGGCGCCAGTGTCGAATTTACCAATCTTGGTCTTCTCTGGCAAATGCCAAACGTCCTGCACGGTGTTGGGCTGTAAGCACAACCCCCACCTGTGGACATTGGGCCCTCATACCACCCTCATGGAGTCTGTTTCTGACCGTTTGAGCAGACACATGTACATTTGTGGCCTGCTGGAGGTCATTTTGCAGGCCTCTGGCAGTGCTCCTCCTGCTCCTCCTTGCACAAAGGCAGGGGTAGCGGTCCTGCTGCTGGGTTGTTGCCCTCCTACGGCCTCCTCCACGTCTCTTGATGTACTGGCCTGTCTCCTGGTAGCGCCTCCATGCTCTGGACACTACGCTGACAGACACAGCAAACCTTCTTGCCACAGCTCGCATTGATGTGCCATCCTGGATGAGCTGCACTACCTGAGCCACTTGTGTGGGTAGATTTAAGTCAACACTGTAACTCGGCCACTCAAAAACATTCACTGTCTTCTTGGTAAGGAACTCCAGTGTACTGTAGATTTGGCTTTGTGTTTTAGGTTATTGTCCTGCTGAAAGATTCATCTCCCAGTGTCTGGTGGAAAGCAGACTAAACCAGGTTCTACTTGAGGATTTTCCCTGTGCTTAGCTCCATTCTGTTTATTTTTTACCCTGAAAAACCCCCATCCTTAACGATTACAAGCATACCCATAACATGATGTAGCCACCACTAAGATTGAAAATATGGAGAGTGGTACTCAGTAATGTGTTGGATTTACTTCAAACATAACACTTTTTATTCAGGACAAAAAGTGAATTGCTTTGCCAAATGTTTTGCAGTATTAGGGGTGGCAGGGTAGCCTAGTGGTTAGAGCGTTGGACTAGTAACCGAAAGGTTGCAATTTAAAATCCCCGAGCTCACAAGGTACAAATCTCTTGTTCTGCCGGAAGTTCACAGGCAGATAACCCACTGTTCCTAGGCCGTCATTGAAAATAAGGATTTGTTCTTAACTGATTTGCCTAGTTAAATAAAGGTAAAGGTTTCAAACAGGATGTATGTTTTGGAATATTTTTTTATTCTGTACAGGCTTCCTTGTTTTCACTCTGTCAATTAGGTTAGTATTGTGGAGTAACTACAATGTTGGTACATCCAAAGTGTTCTATTATCACAGCCGTTAAACTCTGTAACTGTTTTAAAGTCAGCATTGGCCTTATGGTGAAATCTCTGTGTGGTTTCCTTTCTCTCCGGCAACTGAGTTAGGAGAGAGGCCTGTATCTTTGCAGTGACTGGGTGTATTGATACAGCATTCAAAGTGTCAATAATAACATCACCATGCTCAAAGGGATATTAAATGTATGCCCCCCCCCAATCTACCAATAGGTGCACTTGTTTGCAAGGCATTGGAAAACCTCCCCGGTCTTTGTGGTTGAATCTGTGTTTGAACACTGCTCAATTGAAGGACCTACAGATAATTGTATGTGTGGGGTACAGATATGAGGTAGTCATTCAAAAGTCAAGGTAAACACTATTATTGCACACAGAATGAGTCCATGCAACTAATTGTGTGACTTGTTAAGCAAATTTTTACTCCTGAACTTATTTAGTCTTGCTATAACAAAGGGGTTGAATACTTATTGACTCATAACATTAAAGCTTTTAATTTTATTAATTAGTTTACAAATATATATATATATAATTACACTTTGACATTATGGGGATTGTGTGTAGGCCAGTGACAAAAACATCTCAATTGAATCCATTTTAAATTCAGGTTGTAACACAACAAAATATGGAAAAAGTCAAGGGGTGTGAATACTTTCTGAAGGCACTGTATATTGGGTAAGACACCAAGAAACAACAAAAAAATGCTATTTGCACTATTCACATATACAGTACATATTAATATTCTTATATATACAGTAGAGTTAAATTAGATCTTTAGACAGAGGAGAGGTGCTGTGATACAGGATTTTTTTTGTCTGTTTTTTTTATGCTAAACTTGCTTTTTGCTTGAGAAACCTCTGGTGGGAGATCATTCCATGATGACATGACTCTATACATAACTGAGCGACGAGTTAAATCTTTGTGTTCCGTGAAGGAACCCATAGTGGCGTGTCAGATGGGGTATGTACACTACCGGTCGAAAGTTTTAGAACACCTACTCATTCAAGGATTTTTCTTTATTTGTACTACTTTCTACATTTTAGAAAAATAGTGAAGACATCAAAACTATGAAATAATACATATGGAATCATGCAGTAACCAAAAAGATGTTAAACAAATCAAAATATGTATTATATTTGAGATTCTTCAAATAGCCAGCCTTTGCCTTGATGACAGCTTTGCACACTGTATCTAGAGGGATTTGTATTTAGCTGAGCCTGCTAGCTAGTTACATTTCGGTTAGCGAGAGATTGCTGTGAAGTCATTGAAATAACTTAAAAATAACGATTAAGGTAGCCACAGTATGTAATCTAACTCAACACTTAACTACTACAAACTCATTTCAATTACAATAAATAAAGGTCAACGTATTTGTTTTCCACTGTCCAGTGGCAGCACAAGTGGGGCATTTGATTTCCGAACTCATCACATGATCAGTGTGTCATCAGCAACACTAAAAAAGTACTTCTAGGTCATGGAATTTTGGACCAATTTTCAAAATAAAATATGTCTAAATATTGGATCGTCAGCCAGAAACTATTTTGGAGATGGCTGTAGGTTCAATTAATTATTTAGTATTGTACAAACTCTTATGACTGTTTGTGAGAGCTGTCTGTGTATGTGTGTACCTGCCTGCTACTCACTCTGACATTGGTGGGAACACTCTGAGGGATGGTTGCCACACACGACAGCACACGTCAGACACTTCTTCAACAGCCTGTCGTAGTACTGCCCTGGGACTGCCTTACACCCTAGAGAAACTGGCACAAACATACACACAATGGCACAGGAATGGTATACGTATTATAAAATGTCTGTGTTTTGACACAAAATGGCTACTATGTATCAATCACAATTTCACTAGACTATGCTTGTTACTTAACCCCACAAAAAGGATCTTGAGATTCATTGATCTTTGTGTGAGCCTTTTACCACTGATATAAAACCATAGAATGAAATATAACATGTATGTTATGTGTATAACTTTGAGGACTGAGTCATATGGACAATCGTGTGGTGCATTGGCCTCTCATTGACTTCTTAAGTGTATGTGTTATTTCCTTCGGTGAGCGTTTGTGTGTGTGTGTGTGAACTTACCACAGTACTCGATGCATCTGAGGTGGTGGTGAGGCTGCTGGCAGACCATCTGACAGGTCAGACACTTCCTCACCAAGCCATCCCAGAAGTGACCCTCAGGACAGCCAAACCCCATGGCTCAGCTCAGGTGTCAACTCACACTCTGACTCACTGAATGACAGGCAGAGGAAAATCAGGGTCAGTTCATGGAATCCTTGCGTAATCAGCTTTGTATCACTTGGTTGGGATTGATTCAAACCTGACACGAATCAAGTTGATTTGGGGGTGTTAGGATTCCAGATTTGACATTACTTTATGATGGAGTTCCTTAGATTTTGTGTTTTATTTTTCTTCTTTACTTTTAGATGGTGTAGGTTCGTCTACAGGCAAACAAGCAGGCTCAAACAAACTGGACACAAAAAAAATGATGAATTACTCATGTACTGTATATTATTCTGTCCAAGTAACTCTAGAAGGTATCAGAAGAGAGGACAAGCCTCTATACACAACTTCAAAGATTTAAATGCACTTTTCTTGACAGAGGCATACTGCGCTGTGCTCCACTGGGCACAAAATCACTGAGCTGGAGAAATGACACGCTCTACAAATAAAGCTACGCCTCGCCTTGGTCTTCAACTTCATAAAATTGACTTGTACATTTGTTCTTATCTGTGAATTTGCCTAAATCACTCTCCAACAATAGCATTTTACGCCTTTACTGATTATTCATTCCTTTTACCACACATGATGTGATCAATGGTGTCTTTGTTGGTGTAACACTCTATAGCATAAGCAATGACTCATTGCTTACACCATGTAAGTCATGTATTCAAGGCATGATGTTGATCTTTAAGTCTGGATATCCGATAAGTAAAAATGTAAATAATTATGTTCTCCTTCAATACCATTCCCAGGTGTTCTATGAATAATCAAAGACAACATCCATCTTTTAAAAAGTTTATAAACCATGAACAGCTTACTCATTAACCAGCTCACTTGTAACTAAAAATACATCTCATCATGGAATGTAATAATAATGCCCAATGTAATACAACACAATATCGTATGACTTACCTACAGAGAGAAGAAAGACATCTGAGGACCTCAGCTTGAAATGTGCCCCTCTTGCAGTGACCTTGGGCGACATGTATTTGAGTAAGGGGCTGATTTGGGTGCAACCACAATGCATTTTCTGGGACTTCCCCCTTGCACTGAAGGTAAGCTCTTCTCCAGTTATGATGAGTCAGGCTTGATAGGTGTGAATTGTGACTAAAATGTGGAGTTTTGTCATATCTATGTATATACTACTACTAAGAAATATGAATTTGCCTACCTTTCCCAAATGTTGAATGAGACCGTAAGTCATTTTCAGTGGTGTGTCATTTATACATGGTACAATGTCAGTTTCATGTCAAGTTCATGGAGAATGCAGACTTGGAGAGCAATATACCGTACGGTTCTTTTATTGCACTAGACTTCCATGACCATCTTACTATGCTATTTGAAAGAGCATGCACTCATCTGTCCTGCATAACCATATTCTGTTAATTTGAACCGGTGTTTTGCAGAATGACAATTGTCTGTTTTTAATAGTAACGTGACAGAGAGGTTACATACAGTATGCATGCATATCTGTTTCATAAGCTACCGTTCATAAATATTGCTAGACTTACACACAGCAGATGTACTTTAAATCCATGTTTATGTTTTCACATACATGCAAGTAGTTTGTAGATGAAGCTGTAATAACAGCGTCAACTCAGTGGCCTTGTGGTTAGTGAGTGTCCGCCCTGAGATCGGAAGGTTGAGCGTTTGATCCCAGGCAGATTCATACCAAAGACTGTGGAAATGGGACCTGATGTGTCTCTGCTTGGCAGGTAGCATTAAGGAGATATAATTGGGGGGTAAGGCTCTGCTGTAGAATAGCCACATACTTTCCAGGGGCTATACTTGTACATCAAGCTGCCTCACGCTACAGACACAGGAGATAGGCTCCTGCTCTCCTATGAGCTGTTCCGGCTCGCTCATGCAAGGCTACTTAAGGGAGACCAGGGTTTGTTGTATCATGGTTTGGTTGTATCATGGGTTGGTTGTATCATAGGTTGGTTGTATCATGGGTTGGTTGTATCATAGGTTGGTTGTATCATGGGTTGGTTGTATCATGGGTTGGTTGTATCATAGGTTGGTTGTATCATGGGTTGGTTGTATCATGGGTTTTTTGTCCCGGTGCTTATTACTACCAATCCAGAGGGCACTGTGTAATAATTCTACACTTAAAATGTGTGAATTGTTGGAAATAACTCATCCACCTGGTCAATTAATATCAGCATTACAAAACATTTTGGTGATGGGAATGTACTGTATGTGTTTTTCTATGCATTGATATTTTCTTGAATTATGGAAGTATCAAATTATATTAATCACATGGGCCGGATACAACAGGTGTGGTCTTACGAGCCCTTTCCCAACAATGCAGAGTTAAATAGTAAGAAAAATAGCAAAAATAAATAGGAAATAGTAACACAATAAAATAGCAATAATGAGGTTATAGACAAGGACTACCAGTACCGAGTTATAGACAAGGACTACCAGTACCGAGTTATAGACAAGGACTACCAGTACCGAGTTATAGACTAGGACTACCAGTACCGAGTTATAGACAAGGACTACCAGTACCGAGTTATAGACAAGGACTACCAGTACCGAGTTATAGACAAGGACTACCAGTACCGAGTTATAGACAAGGACTACCAGTACCGAGTTATAGACAAGGACTACCAGTACCGAGTCAATGTGCTGGGGTACGAAGTAGTTGAGGTGATTGAGGTAATATGTAATGTACAGGTAGGTAGGGGGGAAAGTGACTAGGCAATCAGGATAGATAATAAACGGATAATAAACAGAGTAGCAGCAGTGTGTCTGTGTGTGTGTGTCGTCAATATGCATGTGTGTGTATGTTTTGTTTGTGTGTGTTTTTTTAAAGGGGTTGGATCAGCTTAATATTGCGGAAAGGTTGTTGCTTCCATCAATGTAATTGTCTGCATCATTTCCAATCCCCCATATATTTCTGGGGTAAATATATATATACATACACGTACACATACATCTACACATATATACATACACATACCTATATAGATATACATACTTTTTAAAGAATATAACTTTATTATTCCCCGCAAACCCTACCACCCTTCCCCCAATTGGAGTAAACTAATAAACACTTAGGCTTCTACCTTCAGATTATACATCTTATACACATTTTACAGACACAATCTATTTTACAATAGTTATATTTGTTTTGTTTTTAGTCCTTCCTCTATTTCTAATGTCCATCCAGTTTGATTTCTATTTGTAACTGTGCTATTTCACAACATTTCAGAACCCATATACATTTTACAGACCCTGTATTTTTTACATTGGTTATCTTGTTGTTATTAGTCCCACCCTTCATTCCCCTTCAACCTCTCCCATCCATCCATTTTGGATTTCTATGTGCCATATATTTTTAAACTGTGTGCGAGCATATGTTGTGTGTGTGTGTGTGTGTGTGTGTGTGTGTGTGTGTGTGTGTGTGTGTGTGTGTGTGTGTGTGTGTGTGTGTGTGTGTGTGTGTGTGTGTGTGTGTGTGTGTGTGTGTGTGTGTGTGTGTGTGTGTGTGTGTGTGTGTGTGTGTGTGTGTGTGTGTGTGATGGGGTGTCGGTGTAGTAGTATGTGTGAGTGTGTGGTTAGAGTCCAGTGAGTGTGCATAGAGTCAGTGCAAGACAAATACGAGTCAATGCAAATAGTCCAGGTAGCCAATTGATTAAGTTTTCAGCAGTCATGGCTTGGCGTTAGAAGCTGTTCAGGAATCTTTTGGTCCCTGTCTTAGGGCTCCAGTACCGCCTGCCGTGCAGGATCACAGAGAACAGTCAATGACTTGGGTGGCTGGAGTATTTGGCAATTTTTATAGCCTTCCTCTGACAGCGCTTGGTATAGAGTTCCTGATGATGTTGGAGGGCACTGTAGTGTTGAACGCTGAGCTGTAGTCAATGAACAGCATTTTCATGTCGGTGTTCCTTTTGTCCAGGTGGGAAAGGGCATCTGTGGATCTGTTGGGGCGGAATGCGAATTGGAGTGGGTCCAGGGTGTCTGGGATGATGGTGTTATTGTGAGCCATGACCAGCCTTTCAAAGCATTTCATGGCTACAGATGTGAGCAATGTGGTAACTAGCATTATAGTTAGCATTTTTGCCAGGTTTGGGGATTGTTGTCACATGGAATTGTTCTGCCCCAGAACAGGCAGTTAACCCACTGTTCCTAGGCCGTCACTTAAAATAATAATTTGTTCTTAACTGACTTGCTTAGTAAAATAAAGGTTAAATTAAAAAATTTAAATCTGGGGTTGATCCGTTATGATAAGAAAATGGGGATTGGTTGTCGCAATCTAACTAATTTTAACCATATTGCTCAGGGTACATTGCCCCTGTCAGCATACAGTAAATCCCAAGCTCTTTTGTGCTTGTGCTATAAAGAGCTCCCTTTGTTGCTTCTCTCTCACACACATATTTTTTTCTGTCACATACCCACACACATGCATGTGCATACACACACACACACACACACACACACACACACACACACACACACACACACACACACACACACACACACACACACACACACACACACACACACACACACACACACACACACACACACACACACACACACACACACACACACACACACACACACACACACACACACACAAAATATGTTGTTCTCAAGGCATAAAACACTGCATTTTCTCAGGAATATTGTTTGATCAACGAAAAGCTATTTTTAAGACTGTATGCCATATTGCTTTATTTCCTGTTACAAAAGGAATAAGCTACTAGCAAACATTGTGACAAGTTGACTGGCTAATAACTACGTGCTGGAATTGGATATGAGGATAAAAAGGGTCTCCATTTTACCCCAAGACCTTGGTCTTTCTATACATTTTTAAATGAGTCATACAAACTGGTGGTTTGGAATTCCCATTGTCAGAGCCTAGCCCATGATTTGTAACGCCAGGATAGTGGGTTCAATCCCCGGGACCACCCATACATAGAATGTATGCACACATGACTGTAAGTCGCTTTGGATAAAAGCGTCTGCTAAATGGCATATATTATTATTATATTATTATTATATTATTATTATATATAGATGACTTACACTGAGCATACCAACAGTAGGAACACCATCCTAATATTGAGTCGCACCCCCCCCCCCATCTCCCTTTTTTTGCCCATAGACTCTACAAGATGTCGAAAGCCTTCTTCAAGGATGCTGGGCATTGTTGACTCCAATGCTACCCACAGTTGTGTCAAGTTGGCTGGATGACCTTTGGGTGGTGGACCGTTCTTGATACACACAGGAAACTGTTGAGTGTGAAAACCCAGCAGTGTTGCAGTTCATGACACACCAAAACTGTTGCACCTGGCAGTGCCTCCCGAATGGCGAAGCGGTCTAAGGCACTGCATCTCAGTGCATGAGGTGTCACTGCAGTCCTCGGTTCAAATCCAGGATGCATCACATCCGGCTGTGATTGGGAGTCCCATAGGGCGGCCCACAATTGGCCCAGCGTTGTCCAGGGTAGGCCGTCATTGTAAATAAGAATTTCTTCTTAACTGACGTGCCTAGTTAAATAAAGAGTAAATAAAACCTACTACCTGTTCAAAGGCACTTAAATATTTTGTCTTGCCCATTCACCCTTTGAATGGCTGTTATGGATCCCTTTGGAACTGTGTCATTAGGCACACCTGGACCCCATTCCCACTGATTGTAATTGTTTAAACGTGCACTTTGGTTTCCATTGGGTTTTGATTATTGTTCCAATGTCCATTGGTCGTGTGAGTACCTGTGCTGTGTTGTTTTGGCTTTCGTGCCGCTTGTATTGTGCAGATGATTACGGGTCTCGTCCCGTGTGGTATCATTGTGCGCTTGTGTATTTATTCGAGGTACTCCTCGGCTCTTTTGTTTGGGTCTTAACCCTGTGTTTTGTATACGTGTTTGTTTGGTCTTCATCCCCGTGCATTTACATGGCACACTAATTTGTGTAAATAAAAAACACAATTACACATTCCTGCACCTGTCTCCCTGTCACGTTCGACATAAGGAATGGACCAAGCCGCAGCATGCGTAGAGTTACACATTTTAATAAATAGAAACTCATCAAACAAAACAAACAAGCACAAACTAAACATGACTACTCACAGGCAGCTACACAAACAAAAGATCCCACAAAGCACAAAGGGGAAATGGCTGCCTAAATATGATCCTCAATCAGAGACAACGATAAACAGCTGCCTTTGATTGGGAACCATAACAGGCCAACATCGACATATAAAAGCCTAGATGACCCACCTTAAATCCCACCCGACCTAACCGACATAGATAATAAAAGCTCTCTATGGTCAGGGCGTGACACTCCCGATGCCTTTATACCAACTTGACAATGGCACACATACACATTCCGTGTCTCAATTGTCCAATAATCTTTCTTTAACCTTTCTCCTCATCCTTAATTTACACTGAAGTGGGTTTAACAAGTGACATCAATAAGAGATCCTAGCTGTCATCTGGATTCCACTGGTCAGTCTATGCCATGGAAAGACCAGGTGTTCTTAATATTTTGTGTACTCAGTGTATGTACAGTATGCTTTTGCTGAGAACCAACCCTGGTATCCCCTACTTACTTTAAAAACAACACAACTGCAAAGGAAGGGAATTTGCAATGACTTCACAGCTATACAGATCTGTGTGTTGAGTCACTGTGAAACTAAAACCGGCGACACATAATTGTACCCTCCTCTGCACCTGGTGTACCAGTTCTCTGTGTGCTAGTAGACATCATGTAGAAACAGGCAGCCTGTTTTTGAACAGTTCACCTACAGAAACCTACTAACTCTCAGAATAGGCCTACAAACAGATGTTCAGTCAAATAGGAGGAAGAAGAAAAACCCAAACAAGTCAACACACTTAATCCCCAACAGCACTGGAAATGCTAACAAATTTGTCAACCCAAACGAGTGAAGGCAGCCATTTTTAAATGGAACTGTTTTAATTGCAAATAGTAGTAGCAATAGTAATATTAGTAGTAGTATTAGTAGTAGTAACAACAACAGTAGCAACAATATGACATATTTACAAAAAACAGACATTTGACATGAAACCAACATAAATGCTACAGTGGATTTTGAACACAATAAGAAATCGAACAAATGATCTCAACCCAGGTATTCTCAGATAAACCATTTAGGATCTCACAATGTCTGTTTGTTTGGCTGTATGGACAAAGAGCCTTCTTCAAGCCTAACAGAGTAAGTACAGTCAGGTCCATAATTATGGGCACGCTTGATAAAGATGAGCAAAAGATACTGTAGAAAATCAATTTTACAAATACTGAGCTATATTGTATACTCCAAAGGAATGGGAAACAACATTATGCTATGCTATTACAGTTGCTCAGATAAAGAGATTTTGTTGAACAAGTAATACAAAAACAAAAATCAACAACAAAAAACATAGGGGTCAAAATGATTGGTACCCCTGTATTCAATAGTCTAGCACTCTACCCTTGCGAGGATAACTTCACTGAGCCACTAGGGAGCTCTATTTTTACATCATCTGAACATAGCACTGGTTCCAATCCAAGTGCCAATGCCATTTATCAAACGTTAGCCAGTGCTATGGGCAGATAACATGAAATATGCAGTGCCTTTGAATGTATTCAGACCCCTCGACTTTTCCACATTTTGTTACGTTACAGATTTATTATAATCGTTTTTTCTCCACATCAACCTACGCACAATATCCCATAATGACAAAGCAAAAACGTTTTGTTTTATGTTTGCTCATTTATTACAAATAAAAATGACATTTACAAAAGTATTCAGACCCTTTAATCAGCAGTACTTTGTTAAGCGCCATTGGCAGCGATCACAGCCTCGAGTCTTCTTGGGTATGACGCTAAAAGCTTTGGGGAGTTTCTCCCATTCTTCTCTGCAGATCCTCTCCAGCTCTGTCAGGTTGGATGGGGAGCGTTGCTGCACAGCTATTTTCAGGTCTCTCCAGAGATGTTCGATCAGGTTTGCCTAGTTAAATAAAGGTTAAATATAAATAAAAAATAAGTCCGGACTCAAGGACATTCAGAAACTTGTCCCGAAGCCACTCCTGCATTGTCTTGGCTGTGTGCTTAGGGTTGTTGTCCTGTTGGAAGGTGAACCTCCGCCACAGTCTGAGGTCCTGAGAGCTCTGGATCAGGTTTACATCAAGGATCTCTCTGTATTTTGCTCCATTCATCTTTGCCTCGATCTTGACTAGTCTCCCAGTCCCTGCCGCTGATAAACACCCCCACAGCATGATTTTGCCACCACAATTCTTCACCGTAGGGATGGTGCCAGGTTTTCCTCCAGACATGACGCTTGGCAATCAGGCCAAAGAGTTCAATCTTGGTTTCATCAGACCAAAGAAACTTGGCTCTCATGGTTCTGAGAGTCTTTAGGTGCCCTTTGGCAAACTCCAAGCAGGTTGTGATGTACCTTTTATTGAGGAGTGGCTCAGAAGGTTGTCCTTCTGGAAGGTTCTCCCATCTCCACAGAGGAAATCTAGAGCTCTGTCAGAGTGACCATTGGGTTCTTGGTCACCTCCTTGACCAAGGCCCTTCTCTCCCGATTGCTCAGTTTGGACAGGCGGCCAGCTCTAGGAAGACTCTTGGTGGTCTTGGCACTCTATGGACAATTCCTTTGACCTGAGGGTCATGGTGCATTTCCAAATCATGTCCAATCAATTGAATTTACCACAGGTGGACTCCAATCAAGTTGTATAAACATCTCAAGGATTATCAACGGAAACAGGATGAGGCTGAGCTAAGTTTCGAGTGCCATACCAAAGGGTCTGAATACATTTTAATAAATTAGCAAACAAAATTAAAACCTGTTTTCACTGTCATTATGGGGTATTGTGTGTAGATTGCTAAGGATTTTTATTTTTAAAATCCATTTTAGAGTAAGGCTGTACCATATCAAAATATGGAAAAAGTCAAGGGGTCTGAATACTTTCCGAAGGCACTGTAGCTCTTTGGCCACACTCACCAGTGGTGGGTTTGGCATTGAATAACAGAAGCATATGCAGAAAAGTAACTCATACTTACGGTAAAATGTGGTGTTATGACGCTAGTCCTGTGGTCAACAGCATCATTAACTTTACCAAGTACCAAGACATTTTTTTTGCCAAAAACCTGGTTACCTCGGCCAGGAGTCTAACATTTGGCCTCAAGTGGATCTTCCAGCAACACATTAACTCCAAGCACTAATCAAAATCCACAAAGGAATGTTTAATTTACCACAAAATCAACATTTTGCCATGGCTATCTCAGTCTCCAGACTTGAACCCCATTGAAAACCTGTGGTTTGAATTGAAGAGGGCAGTCTATAAGAGCAGGCGAGTGATATCATGGATCTGGAAAGATTCTGTAAGATCCTTCCTAACATGTTCACCAACCTATTTTTTTTTTTTTTTAATGTAAAGGCTCAGCCTTGTTATCCTCGCAAGGGTGCAAGAGTGTTGTAAAAAAACATGGGTGCTAAAAATGTAGAACCATATCTTTTTTACAGGATTTTTTATTACTTGTTAAACAAAATCCACTTTCTCTGAGGAATTGTATTATCAAGGGTTCCAATAATCATGGACCTGACTGTATATCCAGTGTATCCACAGTGGTTTGTATATCTATATCTAGCTATCTTGGAGCGATCACATTACATAATTTCAAAAACTAACCATGTGAGGGAGACATTTAGTAACATTTTTGGTGATATCTCAACCAGATTTGACGTGTTACAGTAACCACCCACTGGGCAAATACAGGTTGAATCAACATTGTTTCCACAGCATTTCAACCCCTAAAATCTATGTGATGACATTGAATCAACGTGGACAACTGATTGGATTTGCAAAAAGTCATCAACGTAGAGGCATTTTGTGTTTGTTTTTTCACCAAATGTTTTATCTAAATCCAATGACATGGAGATATGTTTTGTTCATTTCATGTTGAATTCACATTAGATGACAACTCAAACAAATGTAAATCAAATCTAGGTGTTGAACTGATGTCTGTGCCCAGTGAGCAGATTTCCTTCCAACCTTTTTATGCAAGTAAAGTACATGTCGGAGAAAAATTTTCATGAGGGGCCTGATGGAAACTGCTAATTTGTCGGTAAACTTTCCAGATGTTGACTAAACAAAATACGCTAGACAAGGTGGAGCTTTGATGTCGGTAAAATGTATTGTGTGAGAAATGGTGGTGGAAATGCTTTTATGAGCAAATATTGAGCTACAGAAGGACCATATTATGGTCCTTCTGTAGCTCAGTTGGTAGAGCATGGCGCTTGTAACGCTTGTAACGCCAGGGTAGTGGGTTCGATCCCCGGGACCACCCATACGTAGAATGTATGCACACATGACTGTAAGTCGCTTTGGATAAAAGCGTCTGCTAAATGGCATATATTATTATTATTATATTATAATAACAATTATTTCAAAGTAAATTGGAGTCACGCAATGATATTGTGTGGTTCTCATACTACTACTCGGGAAGGTATGCAGTTTATTAGGCTACAAATTAAATAAATTATTATGAACTTCACAGGGTGGTGAAAGTGCACGGTGATGAGCTTAATGCTAATTTCCAATAAATATTGAGGGTTTTATTCTGGTGAGATGATGAACAATCCTTGGTTTCTGTTTAACAAATAAAAATAATCTAGTTATTTTGTTCATAATAATCTCATTGTGTATAGTAGGTAGCCTACCCGCACTGTATATACGAGTGCGAGGTGTTGGCTAGAGCTCATGTGCCAAGGCTAGAGTGGACACATTTGTTATTGTCACGCACTGAACATAGAGAGCTGTTTATTCTTTATGTTGGTTAGGTCGGGGTGTGATTAAGGGTGGGTTAACTAGGGGAATTATATGTCTATGTTGGTCTGGTATTGTCATGTTTTGTCATATATTGTCTTGTCATTATGCTTTCCCTTCTGTTCGTTTCCCCCTGCTGGTCTTATTAGGTTTGTTCCCTTTTTCTATCCCTCTCTCTCCCCCTCCCTCTCTCTCCTCTCTCTATCGTTCCGTTCCTGCTCCCAGCTGTTCCTCATTCTCCTAACTCACTCATTTAGTCTTTTTACACCTGTTCCCTATTTTGTCTTCTGATTAGAGTCCCTATTTCTCCCCTTGTTTTCCACTTCTGTCCTTGTCGGATCCTTGTCTATTGTTCACCGTGCTGTGTTTGTGTATCGCCCTGTCGTGTCGTGTTTCCCTCAGATGCTGCGTGGTGAGCAGGTGTCTGAGTCTGCTAAGTTCAAGTGCCTTCCCGAGGCAACCTGCAGTTCAAGATCAAGTCTCCAGTCGGTTCTCGTCATTACGAGTGGAAATTGTTTTATTTGATTGTATTTTTACTTTACTGGATTAAAGACTCTGTTTTCGCCAAGTCGCTTTTGGGTCCTCATTCACCTGCATAACAGAAGGATCCGACCAAGAATGGACCCAGCGACTATGGATTCTCTCTACTCTACTCTCGAGTTCCAGGGAGCGATGCTCGGCAGACACGAGCAGGAATTGTCTGCTGCTCGGCATGCCGTTGAGAACCTGGCCGCTCAGGTTTCCGACCTCTCTGGACAGTTCCAGAGTCTTCGTCTCGTGCCACCTGTTACTTCCTGGCCTGCCGAGCCTCCAGAACCTAGGGTTAATAACCCACCTTGCTACTCCGGGCAGCCCACTGAGTGCCGCTCCTTTCTCACCCAGTGTGATATCGTGTTCTCTCTCCAACCCAACACATACTCAAGAGAGAGAGCTCGGATTGCCTACGTCATATCACTCCTTACTGGTCGGGCTCGGCAGTGGGGCACAGCTATCTGGGAGGCAAGCGCTGAGTGTACTAACAATTATCTGAACTTTAAAGAGGAGATGATAAGGGTTTTTGATCGCTCAGTTTTTGGGAAAGAAGCTTCCTGGTCCCTGTCTTCCCTATGTCAAGGTAATCGATCCATAACGGATTACTCTATAGAGTTTCGCACTCTTGCTGCCTCCAGTAACTGGAACGAGCAGGCGTTGCTCGCTCGTTTTCTGGAGGGACTCCACGCTAAGGTTAAGGATGAGATTCTCTCTCGGGAGGTTCCATCCAGCGTGGATTCTTTGATTGAACTCGCTATTCACATTGAACGACGGGTAGATCTTCGTCACCGAGCTCATAGAAGAGAGCTCGCGTTAACTGTGTCTCCCCTCTCTCCGACACTACCGTCTTTCCCCACTGACTCAGGTGTTGAGCCCATGCAGCTGGGGGGTATTCGCATCTCGACTAAGGAGAGGGAACGGAGAATCACCAACCGCCTCTGTCTCTATTGCGGTTCCGCTGGTCATTTTGTCATTTCATGTCCAGTTAAAGGCCAGAGCTCATCAGTAAGCGGAGGGCGACTGATAAGCGCTACTAGACGGTCCTCTCCGTCAAGTACATGTACTACTTTACCGGTCCATCTACGCTGGACCGGATCGGCAGCTTCCTGCAGTGCATTAATAGACTCTGGGGCAGAGGGCTGTTTGATGGACGAAGCCTGGGCGCGGGAATATGACATTCCTCTCAGACAGTTAGGGGAGCCCACGGTCATGTTTGCCTTGGATGGTAGTCCTCTCCCCAGTATATTATGTGAAACACTACCTTTAACCCTCACTGTATCTGGTAACCATAGTGAGACCATTTCTTTTTTGATTTTTTGTTCACCTTTTACACCTGTTGTTTTGGGTCATCCCTGGCTAGTGTGTCATAATCCTTCTTTTGATTGGTCTAGTAATTCTATCCTTTCCTGGAACGTTTCTTGTCATGTGAAGTGTTTAATGTCTGCTATTTCTCCTGTTTGTTCTGTCCCCTCTTCTCAGGAGGAACCTGGTGATTTGACAGGAGTGCCGGAGGAATATCATGGTCTGCGCACGGTCTTCAGTCGGTCCAGAACCAACTCCCTTCCTCCTCACCGGTCGTATGATTGTTGTTCTGATCTCTTTAAGAAGCGTTTTGCATCCGCTCCTATCCTTGTTGCACCTGACGTCACTAAACAGTTTATTGTTGAGGTTGACGCGTCGGGGGTGGGCGTGGGAGCCATTCTGTCCCAGCGCTCCGATACTGACGATGGGGTCCACCCTTGTGCGTATTTTTCTCATCGCCTGTCACCGTCGGAACGTAACTATGATGTGGCTAACCGCGAACTGCTCGCCATCCGTTTAGCCCTAGGCAAATGGCGACAGTGGTTGGAGGGGCGACCGTTCCTTTTGTCGTTTGGACTGACCAAAGGAACCTTGAGTACATCCGTTATGCCAAACGACTGAATGCGCGTCATGCTCGTTGGGCGTTGTTTTTCGCTCGTTTCGAGTTCGTTATTTCTTATTGCCCGGGTACTAAGAACACCAAGCCTCATGCTTTATCCCGTCTCTTTAGTTCTTCTGTGGCTTCTACCGATCCCGAGGGGATCCTTCCTGTTGGGCGTGTTGTCGGGTTGACTGTCTGGGGAATTGAGAGACAGGTTAAGCAAGCACTCACGCACACTGCGTCGCCGCGCGCTTGTCCTAGTAACCTTCTTTTCGTTCCTGTTTCTACTCGTCTGGCTGTTCTTCAGTGGGCTCACTCTGCCAAGTTAGCTGGCCATCCCGGCGTTCGGGGTACGCTTGCTTCTATTCGCCAGCGGTTTTGGTGGCCTACTCAGGAGCGTGACACGCGCCGTTTCGTGGCTGCGTGTTCAGACTGCGCGCAGAAGAAGTCTGGTAAAAAAAATTCTGCTTCTGCTCCTGGTCTTGCTGGGTCTCAGTCTGTTCCCTGCCATCGCATCTCTCCTGTTCTTGTTCCTGCCCTTGCTGTGTCTCAGTCTGTCCCTAGTTGTTACTCTCCTGGCCTGTTTGGTTCTGTTTGCTCTTAAGCTTTCAGTTCTCTACCCGTGTCTCATTTTTTTTTTAGAGTAGTACCCTAGTTTCCCTTTTTATCGTTTTCCGTTACGGTCCTGAGGAGAGGAGTTGGGTTCTTTCTCGGGACGTGCTGGACCGTTTGTGATCTATGATTTCCTCCGTTGCCGCCAGTGTTCCTCCTCGAGAGCGCCAGGAGGCGCTCGGTGAGTGGGGGGGTACTGTCATGTTTTGTCATATATTGTCTTGTCATTATGCTTTCCCTTCTGTTCGTTTCCCCCTGCTGGTCTTATTAGGTTCGTTCCCTTTTTCTATCCCTCTCTCTCCCCCTCCCTCTCTCTCCTCTCTCTATCATTCCGTTCCTGCTCCCAGCTGTTCCTCATTCTCCTAACTCACTCATTTAGTCTTTTTACACCTGTTCCCTATTTTGTCTTCTGATTAGAGTCCCTATTTCTCCCCTTGTTTTCCACTTCTGTCCTTGTCGGATCCTTGTCTATTGTTCACCGTGCTGTGTTTGTGTATCGCCCTGTCGTGTCGTGTTTCCCTCAGATGCTGCGTGGTGAGCAGGTGTCTGAGTCTGCTAAGTTCAAGTGCCTTCCCGAGGCAACCTGCAGTTCAAGATCAAGTCTCCAGTCGGTTCTCGTCATTACGAGTGGAAATTGTTTTATTTGATTGTATTTTTACTTTACTGGATTAAAGACTCTGTTTTCGCCAAGTCGCTTTTGGGTCCTCATTCACCTGCATAACAGGTATGGTTCCAATCAAAGGCAGCTGTTTATCGTTGTCTCTGATTGGGGATCATATTTAGGTAGCCATTTCCCCATTGTGCTTTGTGGGATCGTATCTATGTATAGTTGCCTGTGAGCATTATTATAGCTTCACAGTTTGTTTGTTCGCTTTGTTGTTTTGTTCTTTGAAATTTTCTATTCCAAAACAAAGGATGGAAACATACCACGCTGCATCTTGGTCTACTCCTTATGACGAACGTGACAGTTATACAACATTTTTTTGGTGAAAAAACATCAGTAAATACCATGGAAACCCATTTAACTTGTATTTTTTATTCGGTACATGGATACATGGAATTTAACCGCAAAAGTAGTTTTTTTGTGCAATACGTCATCATGCAGCCTTTTACGCATAAGTCAATTTGATGAAAACACATTTCCTTTGGAATTTTTTAATGCAGATTTTTGAATATTCACATTCGCTAATTGGATGGAAAGCTAGTTAGTATTAGCCATTCAATATGACCTCAACACATTCAAATACATATTCCTCCATTTCTATGGCCATTGGGAGTAAAACAGAACCTCTAAACATCTTTCTAATAATAGGCTAACTGTGTGCCACTGCTGCTAACGCAAACTCTCAAATAAAACTAACCAACCATTTTTACATGTGCAGGGTTTCAAAGACAACAATCTGTAAAAGTGTCAGAGAAGATGCCAAAATAAAGGAAACACTGACATAACTTGTATAAATAGGGCATTGGGCCACCACGAGCCAATGGGGCGGCACACAATTGGCCCAGCGTCATCCGGGTTAGGGGAGGGTTTGGCCAGCAGGGATCTCCTTGTCCCATCGCACTCTACCGACTCCTGTGGCGGGCAAGGGCGCATGCACGCTGACACTGTCACCAGGTGTACAGTGTTTCCTCCGACACATTGGTGTAGCTGGAATGCTGTTCATTGACTATAGCTCAGCGATCAACACCATAGTGCCCACAAAGCTAATCACTAAGCTAAAGACCCTGGCACTAAACACCTCCCTCTGCAACTGGATCCTGAACTTCCTGACGGGCCGCCCCCAGGTGGTAAGGGTAGGCAACAAAAAATAAGCCACGCAGATCCTCAACACGGAGGCCCCTCAGGGGTGGGTACTTAGTCCCCTCCTGTACTCACTGTTCACCCACGACTGCGTGGCCAAGCACGACTCCAACACCATCATTAAGTTTACTGTAGACACAACAGATCACCGACAACAATGAGACAGCCTATAGGGAGGAGGTCAGAGACCTGGCAGTGTGGTGCCAGGACAACAACCTCTTCCTCAACATGAGCAAGACAAAGGAGCTGATCCTGGACTACAGGAAAAGATGGGCCGAACACGCCCCCCATTCACATCGATGGGGCTGTAGTGGAGAGGGTTGAGAGTTTCAAGTTCCTTGGTGTCAACATCACCAACAAACAATCATGGTCCAAACATGACAAGTTGTGAAGTACATCACTGGGGCCAAGCTCCCTGCCATCCAGGACCTATTTACTGTCAGAGGAAGGCCCAGAAAATTGTCAAAGACCCCAGTCACCCAAGTCATGAACTGTTCTCTCTGCTACCGCATGGCAAGCGGTACCGGAGCACCAAGTCTACGTCCAAAAGGCTCCTTAACAACTTCAACCCCCAGGCCACTACTGAACAATTAATCAAATGGCCACCCGGACTAATTACACTGCTGCTACTCACTGTTTATTATCTATGCATAGTCACTTTACACCTACCTACAGGTAAAAAATTACCTTGACTAACCTGTACCCTCTCACATTGAGTTGGTACCGGTACCCCCTTTATATAGCCTTGTTATTGTTATTTTATTGTGTTAATTTTTATTACATTTTTTACATTAGTTTATTTAGTAAATGTTTTCTTAACTCGATTAAGGGCTTGTAAGTAAGCGTTTCACGGTAAGATCTACACCTGTTGTATTCGGCACATGTGACAAATAATATTGGATTTGATTTGATTTGCTCCTTTGAGACCCCTCTCTCAAAGTCACTGAGATTTCTAGACCACTGAGATCTCTAAAATGATTTTTTTTTATACATGACTCTAAGCATGGATTTGAATTGCTTAATTAACTCAGGAACCACACTGTGTGGAAGCACTTGCTTTCAATATACTTTGTATCCCTCATTTACTCAAATGTTTCCTTTATTTTGGCAGTTACCTGTATATTGTAGTGTTCTGTACATTGTACCTGATAACTGTCTTTGGTCAGTACATTATGACCCCAGTAAATTACGACCACATACCCCAACTATTTCTTGCCCCAGTAGACTACCTCATATAACATTTTAGCACTTTGAGGATGTTTTTCAAGAAGCGCATTATCAATTAAATGTATTATTATAATTTATTATAACTACATTAAAAAAAGACTCTATCACAACAATCACAATGCCTACATGTAATAATTTCACTTGCTGAGCAGGGATATGCTCTGTATTCAACTGCATTTGTTAGCCTGAGTGCCAGTCTGTTTATGCTATCATGCCAACTCCTTGTCACTCGTTGCCAGGCCAGACATGTTTTTTTTTTGACAATGACAGCGGTGGAGTTGGCAAGAGCACAAACAGATCTTGGACCAGGCTACTGCTCCTCGGAGCGCAAGAAGAGCAGCTGATATTGAGAAAAACACTGTGTGAAGAATACTGTTGGTGCTGATGATGAGTACTGCTCCTTCATTTCACTGACATTCAATAGTATATTACCCCTGTATCGTTTAGAGTTCAACCACTTGTGACACTTGAACCTGAGAGACAGACCCTTGACATGATGGAGGGGATGGTATGGTTTGACCTCTGCATTTTGCCGTTTCTTTTAAACATTAACACCCTGTTTACTTAATGGAAAAGACTGTGTTTGAGTAACAGTGTATGACCGTGTTCGACCCCTTCCTCTAACTCTCTGTGGCTACTTTGTTCAGTTAGTGATCATTACATATACAAATGTATTGTATATATGTCATCTCTCCAGACGACCATCTATAATATAATGCTTGTTTAAGGTTCAGGAGCGTTCACCGGGGGCTTCCTTCACTAATTAAGTCGATTTTAACGGAACACTAGCACAACTGATACGTAGTAATGAATAGACGAGATAGATAAATATGTGCACATTGACACAGTGTTTTGTACATACCCTAATCGTGAGTTATGGTTAACAGAAAGGGTGAGTGATATCAAGCGGCAGTCACCACACACACACGCATAAACACACACACACACAAATTGCTCTGTATTACGAAAGTGCAGTATAATTACTATCCAATAGACTATAATCCATCTGAGAACTCACACGTGACAATAAACACATTTTGACACATCATTAACAACATTTTACACGGCGCTTACAGTTTGCAAGCTGAAGGAAAGCAAGTGACCAAGAAAGAAAGATTGCTCCCACTTAGAGGACAATAGTGCTTACTGTAGACGAATATATGACCTCATATCTTATATCTGTCCTCCTTGTTCTCATTTAAGACACCCTGCTCCTCTGTAAAAGGAGCAAGCATTGGTAATGGAGAATCCTAATGGTTGTGAACTCATCACTTGTTCTCCTCAATGTGTCTGGAACTGTGTCTGTGTGAACGTGTGTGTGTGTGTGTGTGTGTGTGTGTGTGTGTGTGTGTGTGTGTGTGTGTGTGTGTGTGTGTGTGTGTGTGTGTGTGTGTGTGTGTGTGTGTGTGTGTGTGTGTGTGTGTGTGTGTGTGTGTGTGTGTGTGTGTGTGTGGGAACAAGGTAGGGATTCAACGATTTATAGACAGTTCATTTTGAACAGTGCACCCAAAGGTTAGCACGTTCTAGCCCTTCACAAATGAACAACAAATAGAGAGAAGGCTTAGGTTCCATCCTCCCGTGTGCTATACTAAACCCTCATCCTCTTGGGTTAAATATATCTACAGGCCTACATAACCTACTGTACATGAGCGAGAGCGTTCTCGCGCCTCTGGCATAATGATGCTAATTACAACGCCTGATTTCACCACTTTAATGGGCTGTGAAATGTGTGGCTCACACGCACGCTAACACGTTAAGGCCTTCCAGAGAAAATACATGAGATACACACTTAAACACACACACACACACACACACCATGGATTCCCCATCCGTACACATTGGAGAGATAACAACGTTGCCCTTGGACTGTGGTATTGAAGCCCACCCATCTCTCTACCAACCAAAACACTGCAGCTATAGCTCCTCCGCTCCTTTGGCTAGGTATCATCACTCCATGATGCAATGCTGTTCATTCAGAAAACATCAGCGTCACTCTGAAAGCATAGAATTGACGCTGACACACAACTCATTCTGCTGAGTATCAACAAGATTGGCCCCAAGACATTGGGAAAATGTTATACCAGATTATGAACTGTATACAATAGCTATATGAACCGCCCATGTCAGAGACAGTGTGTGTGTGTGTGTGTGTGTGTGTGTGTGTGTGTGTGTGTGTGTGTGTGTGTGTGTGTGTGTGTGTGTGTGTGTGTGTGTGTGTGTGTGTGTGTGTGTGTGTGTGTGCGTGCGTGCGTGCGTGCGTGCGTGCGTGCGTGCGTGCGTGCGTGCGTGCGTGCGTGCGTGCGTGCGTGTGTGTGTGTGTGCTTTTGCATGTGTGAGCAGAAGGGATCATGAACAGAAGGGATCAGTCCTGCCTGCCTTATTTCATCACTATCATATTGACAAGGATAGGTTGTGATGCAATCTGACACGGTTTGGGAATAAGTAAAATCCACAAATGAGAAAGATATATCTAGGGAGACCTAAACCTGCAGGCGGGCTGGACCTTTCCTATTATTTACACTACCACTGGTCAGCAAATATATTTAAATGTGTTTATTTGGTTTCGACATTTGAAAACAAGGATGGTCCAATTTGGGCTTTCATGGAGATTACAGTCAAGCCTTCCAACTACTCCTGTCTCGTTCCTGTGCTCCCACTCCCCATGAACCTTGGCACCCATGTTTTGAATCCCATTGTCAAGAACTTAAAAAATCTGGTCCCAATTCCGGAATTGCCTTAAACAACCAAAGTGCTTTTTTCTCCCCATTAACATCTAATCATGTCTACCGGGCATCGCAGATTGACACATCGGCTCATTCAAAACTCTGAGGGTTGACCATAATATTCCCAACACCCACTTTTTTAGGTACCTGCAAACTCACAGCTTTGCTAAAAAACCATTTCCCTTCATTTCCAGTCGACACCTCTAAGTGTCCAGTCGAGAAATGCTTCGATCTTAACCCCTATCTGAAGGGCACAATCTCCAGATAATACGACATACTACAGAATGTTAATCCGCCTTCCTGGGCAACACATCATTGAGCGTATCCACACCTCATCATTTTGCACGAGGCACAGGTTCATTCAGTTCAAAGTTTTGCACTGTCTCCATTAATCAAATGACAGATTGGCAAACATATATCCAAATGTTGACCCCTAAGTGTTTGAGATGCCACCAGAGTCCAACGACTGTAGGACACATGGTTTGGTCATGCCAATCTTTGAGTAGGCTTCTGGGGACCCCATTTTTGAGGCATTTCCACATATGTGTAATATGACTCTTAGCCCCAACCCATTCAATGCTATTTTTGGAGTGCTTCCCCTAAGATCAGAATGTTACCAAGCATCAGGCGAATGTGAAAGCATTGGCCTCGCTGCTGGCGCGCCGCCTTGTCGTCTTTCACTGGAAGTCTGCAAAGCCGCCCTCCTTATGCAGTGGGTTAAGGAGTTAATGTCATCCCTGCCTCTGGATAAAGATTAGGTACACTGTGCTTGGGTCCTGACAAAAGTTAGACTAAACCTGGTCTCCATTCATACAATACGTGGAGAGCCTGTCTTTTACACAGTGTCACTTGTATATTTTAGTAAGCAGTCATGTCTGTTCTAGTGGCCACATATTGTGCTGATAAGATTCAACTATAATTATGAATTTGATGTCACTTTTCCCATTGTTTTTGTTTCTATTACTGTTAACGTTTCGGTCGTTTTCTCTGATACCCTTGTATGATACCTTGGTGGGTGGGTGGGATGGGTGGGAGATAGGGATGGGTGAGTGGGTGGATAGGGGTTGGGGATGTTGTACTGTTTTACTGTTCTCACATTCTGAAATGCTATAAATAAAGGAAGAAGCAAAGGGACAAAAAGAGCAATAAACCGATAATAAGCTATTCTTTTCATTGCTGTTACCACTCCTCGCTCTCTTATTCTGCCCGTCATTGGCTGTGCTAGCATCTAAGGTATGAGCCAAATATAAATCAGAGAGTAATGACTTCCTACAGATGAATGGTAGTAACAAGGCGCAGTAAACATAGTGTGTGATCGAAACTGAACTGGGTTTTACAAGGAGAAGCAAACACACGTCACAGAAAACCATGTCTACAGTGCATTTCAGAAAGTATTCATTCCCTTTGACTTATTCCACATTTTGTTGTGTTACAACCTGTGTTACAATTCAGAATGTATTAAATATATGTTTTTTTTCTCACCCATCTTCACACAAAACTGAGTAATGACAAAGTGAAAACATTTTCAGAAATGTTTGCATATGGATTGAAAGTTAAATACAGAAATATCTCATTCACATAAGTTTTCACACCCCTGAGTCAATACATGTTAGAATCACCTTTGGCAGGGATTACAGCTTTGAGTCTTTCTGGGTAAGTCTCTATGTGCTTTGCACACCTGGATTGTACAATATTTACACATTATTCTTTTAAAAATTATTCAAGCTCTGTCAAGTTGGTTGTTGATCATTGCTAGACAGCCATTTTCAAGTCTTGCCATAGATTTTCAAGCTGATTTAAGTCAAAACTGTAACTAGGCCACTCAGGAACATTCAATGCAATCTTGGTAAGCAACTCCAGTGTGTATTTGGTCTTGTATTTTAGGTTATTGTCTCCCAGTGTCTGTTGGAAAGCAGACTGAACCAAGTTTTCCTCTAGGATTTTCCATGTGCTTAGCTCTATCCTGTTTCTTTTTATCCTAAAAAAACTCCCTTGTCCTTGCTGATGACAAGCATACCCATAACATGATGCAGCCACCACCATGCGTGAAAATATGAAGAGTGGTACTCAGTGATGTGTAGTATTGGATTTGCCCCAAACATAATGCTTTGTATTCAAGACATAAAGTTCATTTCTTTGCCACATTTGTTTGCAGTTTTACATTAGTGCCTTTTTGCAAACAGGATGCATGTTTTGGAATATTTTTATTTTGTACAAGCTTCCTTCTTTTCAGTCTGTCAATTAGTTTAGTATTGTGGAGTAACTACAGTACAAAGTTGTTGATCCTCAGTTTTCTCCTATCACAGACATTAAACTCCATAACTGTTTTAATGTCACCATTGGCCTCATGGTGAAATCTCTGGGCGGTTTCCTTTCTCTCTGGCAACTGAGTTAGGCAAGGCACCTGTATCTTTGTAGTGACTGGGTTTATTGATACACGGTCCAAAGTGTAATTAATAACTTCAACATGCTCAAAGGGATATGAAATATCTGCTTTGTTTTTATTTTAACCATTCAATAGGTACCCTACTTTGTGAGGCATTGGAAAACCTCACTGGTCAATGTGGTTGAATCTGTGTTTGAAATTCACTGCTTGACTGAGGGACCTTACTGATAATTGTATGTGTGGGGCACAGAGATGAGGTAGTCATTAAAAAATTATGTTAAACACTATTATTGCACACAGAGTGAGACCACTCAACGTATTACTGTATGTGACTTGTTAAGCACATTTTTATGCTTGCCATAACAAAGGGGTTGAATACTTGTTTAAATTTGACATTACGGGGTATTGTGTGTAGGCCAGTGACACACACTCAATTGAACCCATTTTACATTTGTGCGGGAACACGACAAAATGTGGATAAGTAAAGAGGTGTGAATACTTTCCGAAGGCACTGTATATACATCCAGACGAGATTGTCTTGTTTGAAGTCAGAGAAGCTTCACGAATGCAGTCAGATAGGATTTCCAACCTTCCTGGATGCAGAATTCGAAAGTCTCCAGCTTCAGTCAAAGGGGATCTGACTTGGCGAGTAACATCTTCCTTATCAATAAATAAGATGCTTTATCAAAGGTGTTCTTTCTCTTATATCCTGCTCTCAAGACAGTATGAATCAATCCATGTCAATGAAACATGATAGGACATCTTTTTCGTCTTCTTCAAATCAATCTTTTTTCTCTGTTTTCCAAGATGGATCTTGACAGGTATGTTGTAAAAGACAGTATGGACCTCCTTGGTGACTGGGCCACTGCCCAGCAGTTTATAGGAGAGTGATGTTAAAATGACTAGTCTATCTAACTCGTCTACATACACTCTGGTAGTGGGCAGAGGACCATCCATCAGTTCAGGGTGACGATACTCACAAGCAGCCCCACGGCCACCTCAGATGAACCGAGTACTATGCGGATTTCATACCTGCACACAGACACACACGCGTACACATGCAAGCAAGCACGCACACAAACACTGTCTCACACACTCTGGCAAACAGGTCATATACTGGTCTGCAGCTCGCCGTTGAGCAGCGCCGCGTTGCGCGTTTCGGCGGTGACGTCTTTGACCGTGCGCGTCCGCTCCATGCGGCTGTCGCTGCGCTCCGCCTCATCCAGGCCCGCCACCTTCTTCAAGCACAGAACGTTCTGAAAGCTCTTCTTGAAGTTGTCCGACAGGAAGGCGTACAGGATGGGGTTGGCACAGCTGTTGGCGTAGCCCAGCACCACCACAAACTCAAAGGTGCTCTTGAGGACAGGCGTGGTGTTGATGGTCCCCGTCACCGAGGTGACGTTGAACACGTAGAAGGGCAGCCAGCAGAGCACGAACATGGCCACTACGATGGACACCATCCTGGTCACCTTCCTCTCCGAGCGCTTACGCTTAGTTGAGCCCACGCGCATGCCTGACGACTTCACCTAGTGGCCGGGGAGAGAGGGGACACATCCTTTGTTATTGGTACTACCTTCATCGATGCCGCAACTGTACCTACAGTGCCTTCAGAAAGTATTCACACCCCTTGACTTTTTGCACATTTTGTTGTGTTAGAGCCGGAATTCAAAATGTGAATAAGTCATAAGTCAAGTGGGGTGTGAATACTTTCTGAAGACACCGTATCTCTATAATTCTAGATTATAGGTCAATAAATACTATATCAGAATAGATGGGAGAACTTCACCAAAGAAGTAAAAGATGAATGAACTTGAGAATAAAACACCATTAATAGGGAGGAGGAGCTCACCTTGACGATGATGAGCAGGTAACAGAGGCAGATGATTGTGAGTGGCAGGAAGAAACCCAGGAAGAAGGTGTAGAACATGAAGGCCGTCTGATAGGCCTCCTGAGGCTCTGGCCACACAATGGTACACACCCACGCCTCGTTCTTATTGGGCATCAGACCGCTGAAGATCATGATTGGCAGGTTGACCAGCAGGGACACTCCCCACACGGTCAGGTTGATGATCTTAGCCACGCGTGGCTTCCGCCACTTGGTGGACTTTATGGGGTGGACCACAGCCAGGTAGCGGTCGATGCTCATGACCGTGAGGCAGAAGATGCTGGTGAACTGGTTGAGGCAGTCCACGGTCATGACCAGACGGCAGAGCACGGAGCCGAAGGGCCAGTGGACCAGGGCCAGCTGCATGGCGATAAAGGGTAGACTCAGCATACAGAGGACGTCAGCCACGGCCAGGTTCAGGATGTAAATGTTAGTGACTGTTTTCATCTTAGCATAGCGCAGGATGACATAGATCACCAAGGTGTTGCCCGTCAGGCCCACGGCGCAGACCATGAAGTAGATGAAGGTAATAACCACGGAGCTGGTCTTGTCGAAGACCTGTTGGGTCTCGTCAGGAGTGTCATTCCGGGACCCCAGGTCAGACTCGTTCCCTGGGAAGTAGCTGTCATAGTACAGGGGCTCGGGGAGGGAGAGGTTGGGGGATGATGGGAGGAGAGGCCAGAGATCCATATTGACAGGGAGGAGGGCTGGGTTGAGTCTGTTTCAGGGTTGAGATAGGGGACACTAGTGTCACATCCCACCTGAGTGCACAGTACATAGAGAGAGAAAGAGAGAGAGAGAGAATGGAGAGAGAGAGAGAGAATGGAGAGAGAGAGAGAGAATGGAGAGAGAGATGACAACAGAGCAACACCATGGTGAAGGAGAATACATTCCTTCCAAGCACCATGGCAACTGTTAGCCTATACTATATAAGGGTTTATGACTGTCTTTCAAGCAACATGAAGTTACTTAATAAAGCCTGCCCATCACTTATAGGCCCCCACACAATACACTTGCAGGCCTCCACACTCCTCCTGTAGGGCTTTCTGTGTGTTTTTTCATTTAACATTTTAACTTTAATGTGTTGAACGGTTGGGACTTTATAGCCTTGTGTCTCTTCCACTGTGTCTAGCAGCAGCTATGTGTACTGTACATACTGATGACAAATGTTGATTTAATTGATCTGGATTGGACAAACAACCTCAAGTTGATGTTAGACCATTTGGAAAAACAGCCATTGATTCCTCAGCAGAAATAAATGATGAATAGGATCAGCGCTATGCTATAGTTTTAGGCTATGGTGCATTTGCCAATGCTACCCCCAGAGGATGGGATTCCTCTGGGTGTTGTAATGAAACTACTTTCTGATGCAAATGATTCAATTGTTTTGCAGACAAGGACCAGGCAATGGCAAATGAATGTTGAACCCATTCATTTCCTATGTGTTTGTGGTTGCTGAAAGATTATTTACTTAGAGAAACAAAACCATTGGGAATGTTTAATTTTGGGATAAAATATATTTGCAGGGCACAGGTCAAGATTTGATGTTGTTATTGTTTGGCATCTGTGGATCCGGGTTTATTGCGCAAATGCAGGCATTCTATTGGATTGTTCTGGAGATGAGGAGCTGGGTGCACTACATGGGCAACCTTTGCGCTCTAATTACAGACAGTGGCAGTCATTTTCTTAAGAGAGGTTTTGTTTTTATATTATAGATCTTTTTAAAACGTACTCAGTAGGCAATTGTGAGAAAAATGACTAGATTGTTTGTTTTGTTGCAGAAATTAGATTACACTTGTTCAGTATTGATTATATTTATTTTATGCAGAAGTATTGGTCTCACTAATGCAAGGTGGCTATGATTAGTCTGTCTTCTATCATTCTAAAATATTTCTCACGCCAAAACAGACTTCACATTGTAATATTTTTTGTTCAATATTGCAGGACAAGTTATTTTATATGAATGTATTGTTTGATCTGTTTGGCTACCAAAGGTGGACAATACCATTCAATTAATTGTTTAAGTCAAGTAAAATTGTGGTACATTGCAGGCATTAAAATTCTACAACAAGCACAATGGCACACAAACGCGCACGAGAAGTAACCTTGATTAGACTAAAAATATTACAGATGCGCTGTTACAATTTACTTCAGGTAGAACATTTAACAGAAGGTGTCAATTGAACTAAAGTTTCCGACAAAAAATATATATATACATTAGTTATTCATATGGTAGACTATTAGTATTATTGAGCATGCCTTTTGCAAAAACCAAGATCACAGTTAATTGGCTTATTATTTGTTAATAGCACATGTACAATTTCAAGATGTATGTACAGGTTAAACTTACCTTTATTTGTACACTTTAACGTCACATTAGATCCATTTTGGAATGGTTTAATTTCAGCCAAGAGTTTTCTGACCATTACTGGAAATCCAACGGAAGGCAACATTCTGCCCTGTGGCTCATACTTAACATATAATGCACCTGTTCTCCCATTGCGCACAGTGGTATCTTGTGGTGACGGAAAAAGTGCCACATAACAGGTATGTCTAATATGTCAAATAGGCAATATAGTATATATTACATTTTTCTTTGAAATACCTCAGCAATACAAAATTGTGTCAATCATTTGTAGATAGTTTTGAATAACTGATGTATCCAAAAGTAGCTTACTGGCGCTGAATCCGTGGCCAGAGCTAATGCGAAATCTGCTCTAGCAGGAGGACTGATGCACAAAGAAGAGCGCAGCCTGTTCAGCGCTCAGATGAGCGGTGCATTCACTTCTGCGATCAGTGGAATTGGATGATGGATGAGTGCGCGTTTTCTTCAGGTTTCGTCTCTGCATGCAGATGGAGCTGCGGATCCGCTATACTCTCGCCCTCTCCTCCCTCCCCCCCTCACCAAACTCCCCCAACAGGGTTAGGGTTGTGCGTCAGTGTCTGGACATCGACCTGCGTGGAGGAAACTGCCATAGAGTTCCTCGCTCTCATATTTTGTAGGGGGATATGTGCTCATACTAACTAATGACCTTAATTGTAACGGTTGCCTCAGTCACCCAGACCGGAGAATTTTCTGTGTTTATATGAGAGCTACAATGCGACAGATTGAGTGCAAAAATCTGTTCTAGCAGGAGGACTGGTATTTATTTTATGCAGAAGTATTGGTCTCATAAATGCAAGGTGGTTATATTGAACCACGAAAGGAGAAATTCTTCTGAAAAGATTTGGTAGCCACAAGCGTTCTCTAGACCTAAACACTGTTAAAATCCTTGAAAAAAGTAAACGAACTCTCCAGTAAGCCTTCACCCACCAAGACAACAGTTTTGGAGTTAACATAGAGCTGATATCAAAGTAAGTGTTAACTGTTAGCAATGGAGAAAGCCACATGGTATATACATGTACATATTTTTTAAGGTCATGCAATCCTACTAATTTTGCCATGGGGCAGAGAAAGAAAATGTGCACTTTTACAGCTAATTTCCTGCAGTTCTGCCAATTTTGCAATGGGATGGAGAGACATTTTTGCAGTTTTAAAGCGAATTTCCTGCACCTTTACACATTTTGCCAATACTTATAACATGTTAATGATATCTGAGTGAGAGTGACTAACCAAATCAATGGGGGCCCCTGGGTTCTTGCCCTGCGTGCCGTGTTGGTATTCGGCCATGATTACTACAAGTTTAGATAGCTGGCTAGACTAACTACCAATCTAAAAATTGTTAGCTGACATGACTAATTGAGTGACTGTCAATGACTGACATAACAAGATAAAAACTGCTGAAGCACAGTCAAATGTTGAAATTGCAACTTGTGTATTCTACTATTCTAACTCTCAACAGTAAATTGAGAGCCCTAGTGGCCGGGGCCCTTCGGAGAGAGAAAAAAGGAATTTCAATAGTTAAATGCACTTTGAGATGAACATTGAGGGATGGAATCTTATAAGAATGTTGAAAAAAATACTATAAGAATCTACTCGTGTCAATTATATTCAAAAGCCTATACAATATAAATATAATATAATTCAGGTAACTGGTACCTTCATTCCTGCCACAGCAGACACTGCCAGATTTCAATTCCAGTAGTGACTGTGGGTCTCTCTACTCTGGAACCAACCTGGACTCAGGGGTAGACATACTAAACTAAAATCTGGGACACTCAAATTAGTATGATATGTTATGTTTGGTATGGTATGTATTAATATGTGGTTGTTCATCATCTATTTTGTATGATATGTTACGAATGACAATTCATACAATATGTTACGAATTTGCAATACATATGTTATGAATTCCAAGTTGTTGTGGCTAAGATTTGCTAAGTGGCTAGTTGGCTAATGCTAACATTAGCTAGTTGGCTAATGTTAGCTAGGCTAAGGGTTAGGGGTGAAGGTTAGGGTTAAGGTTAGGAGTTTGGTTAAATGGTTAAGGTTAGGCTTAGGGGAAGAGTTAGCTAACATGATAAGCTGTTGCAAAGTAGTAAGTAATTGCATAGATTTAGCTTAAATACAAAAGTTGTCCGTGATGAGAGTCGAACCTTTGGTTTGCTAGAAGTTTGGTTGCTAGAAGTTTGCGTTATACATCCACCTTCCTTCCTTCCTTCCTTCCTTCCTTCCTTCCTTCCTTCCTTCCTTCCTTCCTTCCTTCCTTCCTTCCTTCCTTCCTTCCTTCCTTCCTTCCTTCCTTCCTTCCTTCCTTCCTTCCTTCCTTCCTTCCTTCCTTCCTTCCTTCCTTCCTTCCTTCCTTCCTTCCTTCCTTCCATCTCTCCCTCCTTTAATGTATGCCTTAAGTAATCATCTGTCTTATGTAACCATATCATACTATATTGAGTGTCCTGCTGGAACACATACATCTACACTGTAATGCCAAAAACCTCCATACCCCCCAAACAGCCTGCCCACCCATTCCAAGGTGTCCACCAGGTCCTATAGCACATGTTACCTCTTTTTTTTACAGCCTTCAATTTCACAATTCTTTGACCATCAAAAGGTTGGCGGCTAGACCAAAAACATTCAGGGCTACAGCACCGGAAGCCAACCCCTAACAATGGCGATGCTGCTGGACCAACAGTGACCACCGTTTCAAATCTCTGATGCATAAATCATGGCTATTCCACAAAATGTGGGTATTTAAAAACCCATGCTCTTTTACAATATCAAGGTTTTGTGATTAATCATTTTGCGCCCTGAAGCTTCCCATCCTTCATTGGTGGCCTTAGCAACATTACAAATGAAAGTATTTTGAAACTGAAATGATCTATCTCATTATCACTGACTGTTGTTTGTAAGGATGCTTGAGTGGATGTGTGGGGGCTTGCACCAGGATTGAGGGTCAGAGGCTGTGGGGAACTACTTTGCATCTGAAGGACACCCCGCTCTGGGCTGAGTTGGAGGCATGTCATCTTCACATCTCGGGTCATCTGCTTTTTAAAAAAAAACATTGATTCTCTCTTTGCTCTCTATGTCTTTCCTCGCAAAACATTGCAGAGAGTGGTGAGTGTGTGGCGCGTTAAGAGGACGCGTTGTGATTATTTGACACCACAGGACCGGGACACACAAGGATTCCGGTATCGTCATGGCCATTGTCTGCATTGACTCTCCAAATAGTACAGCCCTTTTGCAGAGTCGGGGCAATTCTATGATAAATCTTTTCCAGGAATGTGCCAAACAAATCTCTTGGTTCAGAAAGTAGCAATTGCAATGCCATATCTTCATATTCATTTAGAGTTGTATTCTTGGGTTAAACCCAAATGGTAGCATAGAGCAGGTTTTACCAAACTCTACCCTGGGGTCCCCCCTTGGCGAACATTTTGTTATTTGTCCTATCACTACACAGCTGATTCAAATAACCATTCATCGTCAAGCTTTGATTATCGAATCAGCTGTGTAGTGCTAGGGCAAAAACCAAAATGTGTACCAAGGGGGGACCCTCAGGGCAGAGTTTGGTAAACCCTGGCATAGAAGAGGGACTCTATGTATGGCAGAAAACAATTACAATTTTTTTTTTTTTTTTGCACTGTAATTACAGAACATGTCCATAATATATCTGCCACTGATAGTGGAATGATAGTGTTTCACAGTGTTTTGATTGGCTGTGATATTTGGCTATTCATTTATCCCGCCGGTGTGGCATCTGCTGTCAAAATGTGACTTTGTGGCTGTGATATCTAGTGGAAATTAGCCTGTTTGCTAAAATTCTACACTGTTCACTAAATTTCAGTTACAGTGCATTCGGAAAGTATTCAGAAACCTTCCCCTTTTACACACTATGTTACGTTACAGCCTTATTGTAAAATGAATTAAATAAAAACATTTCCTCATCAATCTACACACAATACCCCATAAACACAAAGCGAGAACAGGTTTTTAGAAATGTTTGCAAATTTATAAAAAACAAAACCTTATTTACATAAGTATTCAGAACAATTGCTATAAGTCTCGAAATTGAGCTCAGGTGCATCTATAACGACACAAGGCGAGACCCAGATGCAGATGGTTTGAGTCTCTGATATTTATTGAACAATGAGGGGAAGGCCAGAGACAGGCAAGAGTTCATAACTAGGTCAGGGTGAAAACAGTACAAGGGGGCAGGCAGGCTCGAGGTCAGGGGCAGAAAGAATGTTCAGGCAGGCGAGCTCAGTGTCAGGGCACGCAAAAGGTCAGGACCGGGAGGACTAGAGAAAAGAGGCTAGGAAGAACATGAGCTTGGAAAAACATTGGTTGACTTGGCAAGACAAGACAGACTGGCAACAGACAAACAGAGAGCACAGGTATAAATACACTGAGGGTAATAGGGAAGATGGGTGACATCTGGAGGGGGGTGGAGACAATCACAAGGACAGGTGAAACAGATCAGGGTGTAACAGCATCCTGTTTCCATTGGTCATGCTTGAGATGTTTCTACAACTTGATTGGCGTGGTAAATTGGTCAGACATGATTTGGAAATGCACACATCTGTCTATATAAGGTCCCAAAGTTGACAGTGCATTTCAGAGCAAAAACCAAGCTATGAGATCGAAGGAATTGTCCGCAGAGCTCCGAGACAGGATTGTGTCAAGGCACAGATTTGGGAAGGGAATCAACAATATTTTGCAACATTGAAGGTTCCCAAGAACACAGTGGCCACCATCAATTGTAAATGGAAGACGTTTGGAAGAAGTTTGGAACCTCCAAGACCCTTCCTAGAGCTGGCCGCCCAGGCCAAACTGAGCGAATCGGGGGAAAAGGGTCAGGGAGGTGACCAAGAACCCAAGAACCCGAGCTCCAGAGTTCCTCTGTGGAGTTTGGAGAACTTTCCAGAAGGACAACCATCTCTGCAGCATTCCACCAATCAGGCCTTTATGGTAGAGTGGCCAGACGGAAGCACATGACAGCTGCTTGGACTTTGCTTAAAGGCACCTAAAGGACTCTCAGACCATGAGAAACAAGACTATCTTGTCTGATGAAACCAAGATGAAACCAAGATGGAAACCAAGCATCACGTCTGGATGAAACATGGCACAATCTCTACGGTTAAGAATTGTGCTGGCAGCATCAGTGGCAGGGACTGGGAGACTAGTCAGGATCGAGGGAAAGATGAATGGAGCAAAGTATAGAGAGATCCTTGATGAAGCCCTGCTCCAGAGCTCTCAGGACCTCAGACTGGACTTGTAGCATCATAGCCAAGAAGACTCGAGACTGTAGTCACTGCCAAAGGGGCTTCAAAAAAATACTGAGTAAAGGGTCTGAATACTTATGTAAATGTAATATTTCAGTTTTTTTTATTTTTAGTACATTTGCCAAAATATCATCAAACAAAAAAAATCTTAGTCATTGTGGTGTATTGTTTGTAGATTGATGAAGGTTAAAAACAATTTAATCCATTTTAGAATAAGGCTTTAACATAACAGAATGTGGAAAAAGTCAAGGGGTCTGAATAATTTCAGAATGCAATGGATATCTGCCTGAGGATGAAAAATTAGGTGCTGTGTGTGTGTGTGTGTGTGTGTGTGTGTGTGTGTGTGTGTGTGTGTGTGTGTGTGTGTGTGTGTGTGTGTGTGTGTGTGTGTGTGTGTGTGTGTGTGTGTGTGCGTGTGCGTGTGCGTGTGCGTGTGTGTGTGCGTGTGTGTGTGTGTGTGTGTGTGTGAGAGAGAGAGAGAGAGAGTCTTTGATGACAGCTGATAGCTATTAGACATGGATTGTGTAATTTAACTTTATTGATTAATTTCCCACCCACACTCCCATGGTGGCCATTATCATTCTTTACTGCTGTCTGTCACCGGCAGTTAGCAGCTGCTTCTAATTACTGAAGAAGAGGGAAGGTTGGATCGCAATCTAGCAAAAATAACAAGGAAAACTAATCGTCTGCAACATTAAGCAAAGTCTTTAATTAAAACCTTATTGGAAGATGACCGTGCAAATGTTTTATTTGCACTGACCCTCATGGACCCATTTCCATAATCCCTACAGATTTGCACATCATAGAGCTGCACATATACAACCTTACAGTCACAGTCTCTCTTCCTTTTATGTTGTTCAAACCCAGAATGAGCAAACATGCCCCTATTGACCCTTGACATTGATCAAGCGCGCTTCAGAAAAACAAAAACTTCAGAATCTTATGGAATGTCTTCCCTTTGCAATATGAACTCGTAAAAACAAAAACAAAAACAAGTGACAATGTTCCAGAAGCACACAAGTTTGAAATCTGCCAGTGAACCCTTAAAGAGGGGCACATTTGAACCAGTGGAACTCCTCTTAAAACTTACTGTAAACGCTGCACATTTTATATTTGATTGCTTCTTTAACATAGTCCACATGCCAGACACAAGTCAGTCCAAGGCCCTAGTTAGCAGAGTGGCATACTACGAAGCAAGCAAGATCTACTTAGGCTTTTATAAATCTAGCCAGCTTCAGTTAGCTTCACATTCCAGGTCAGGCTTCATCCTACGAAGGTGGATATAGCTTGTCCACTTGCCGCTAACTCTAGCAGGCTTGTATCGTCGCGTGCATGTCGCACATGGCTAGTTGAACGGCGAACTCTTCGTTGAGACAATGCTGAAACATCAATCCATGGGCAAGTCAGCGCCACATTTTCAGTTGTGCTGAAATCAAAATGAATGAAAAGTTATCTTGCACAGATGTATCGAAGTGCTGTGTTTTTAGGTAGTCCCTTGAATGGGAACTGCCATCTATGGATTATATTTCTATGGTTGGTTGCGGCTGTCAGTTTGCCTTTTGCACATTTCTAAATACAAACGTGCAAAAAAAAACGTTACATTTGGAAGCAAATGCTGTCATCACTACGTGTGTAATGTGACATGTATTCTAACATTACACACGACAAATTTGATTAATAAAATATTTAATCAGTCGTCTTCGTCAAATGAAGGTGATGATGACAATCTTTGTGAGAGGGAGGGTATTTAATTTTACTGGTCCTCAACTCGTGGCTCAGCACCTCCAATCTTCCCACGGCCATGGACGGATTCGTTGTCATAGAAATTCACCTGGCTAAAAGGTAAGCCACCTTCATGGTCTTGGTCATCTCGAGTTGAAGTCAGAGCTGACTAAAGTTACTAAACTAACTCTTCAAACCTGATTCGTAGTATAGGGCTCAGGTCGTAAATATTTAGTCTCAGAGCAGCTCTACACTAGGCTTCACAGAGAACCACAAATTGTAACAGAAAGTTGGTCAGAACATCTCATAGTGCAAATTCACCACACAATTCACCACAAGCAAACTGTTTATACATGGAATGTACAAAATATTAGAAACATATTGTTGCACATATTGAGATGCACCCCCTTTTGCCCTCAAAACAGCCTCAAGTTGTCGGGACATGGACTCTACAAGGTGTCGAAAGTGTTCCACAGGGATGCTGGCCCATGTTGACTCCAATGTTTCCCACAGTTGTGTCAAATTGGCTGGATGTCCTTTGGGTGGTGGACCATTCTTGATACACGCCGGAAACGTTTGAGTGTGAAAAACCCAGCAGCGTTGCAGTTCTTGAGACACTGAAACCGGTGCACCTGGCACCTACTACCATACCCCGTTCTAAGGCACTTCAATATTTTGTCTTGCCCACTCACCCTCTGAATGGCACACATACACAATCCATGTCTCAATTGTCTCAAGGCTTGAAAACCATTCTTTAACCTGTCGCCTCCCCTACATCTACACTGATTGAAGTGGATTTAACAAGTGACTTCAGTAAGGGATCATCGCTTTTACCTGGATTCACCTGGTTAGTCTATGTCATGGAAAGAGCAGGTGTTCCTAATGTTTGGTACGCTCAGTGTGAACCAGGAGGCTATAGTCATACACACATACTGTACAACTATGTAAGTAGTTCACTAACTTGAGCCTCACAGATTATTTATTTTTGTAACGAACCTAAGTAGAAAAACCCAACATTGTGATTTGTATGTTTTAATGGAAAATTCCTTCAGTTAGCTTCCTCTCATGTGAGATTTGATATTTAAAACAGGAAGGTGATGATACAGTAGTGAGTAAGTGAGTGAGATTCAAGCAGCATTGTGTAATACGTATCCATAAACAATATTTGTAAACTGTGAAACTAATTTGACATAACAATAAGTTGAGCTTAATTGCAACATGAAAGCAACTACAAAAAAATGTGTTGATGACGATGGCGGTGATGGTTATGATTAGAATTATGACGATGATTATACCATCATATACCATCTCTAGCTTGTATTTTCTTGGTCCATTGTCTTGATAAAGAATCAGTTGCTTGATCATAAAGTTTACATAAAGTCATATATTTTTCATTCATCTTCCTCCGTCAAGAAAACTTACTCTATTTTATTTAGGCAAAAGCGACTAAATTATAACTAATACAAAATGTACCCTGTTAAGACGGAATAACTTAAAAATATTAAGCCACATACAACAAGCATTTTAAGTATAAACCATCCATAGTTACAGTGTGAACATTCTTACTCTATGAACATCCAATAGGACTAATCTTGGGATGAACCAAACACCTTTTCGTCTTGTCCTTCGTATCTCACCCCAAACAGTTCTGTAGTAAGAATTTCCCCTAAAGAAATCAACTCTGAGCTGACTTCCATGACAACCATGACATCACCCCAAAAGTCATTGAGTCAACTTCTGTGGGTCTTCTGGGAGCTCATTGTCTTGGCCAGCAACACATAGCTGCTATCTTGTTTACATGCCACCTTTCACCGCCTCTCTGTTGTCGCATCATTTATGCTTCATTTCACGAGTTATGGAAAATCAAATGACCGAGGTGTGCTAGAGCAGCGGGGCCAATGCACAACAGCTGTGTTAGAAGTCAAATCTGAGGAAAAAGCCAGAGCAGAGCAGAAATATAAAGTATATTATCCAGTAGAAAAACAACAGCTGTACAGAAACACTTGTAAAGAAAAAAACACCTCCTTATATACACAATAATGAAGGTAATAATTGATAGGGCAGGTTTGCATACGGTACATACGTACACAAAAAAGTTTCCACATTTCCACATTGTACCTTGAGGCTGATGTGAAATTTTTTTCTGGCTTCTCTACGCCACCACACTGATGTCCCTCCCGTTCGTGTCATTGAGGTCATAGCGCTCCGTGTCAGGGTTGCAGTGCACGCTGGGAGACCTTTTGGTGGGGCAGAGGAGGGTGAGGAAGTGGCGTCCAAAGGATTCGGAGAGGCAGGCGTACAGTATGGGGTTGGCACAGCTCCAGGAGTAAGACAGCAGCACCACGAACTCAAAGCCCCTGGCGAAGGTCAACACCAGGTCCATACGGTAGAGAGAGCAGAAGTTAAAGGTGTAGAAAGGCAGCCAGCACACGCCGAACACCAGCACCACCGACACCACCATCTTGGTGACCTGGGTCTCTAGGCAATGACTCTCCTGGCTTGGGGAGCTGGCCTGGCAACGGTGAGTCCTCAGGGTGACCACCAGGGCAGTGTAGGAGACAGTCATGACCAGGGAGGGCAGAGCGAAGCCCAGGACAAAAGTGTAGCTGAGGAAGGCCAGCCACCAGGAGTCAGAGGTCACGTGGGGGTCCACCGTGCACAGGCCGTCCCTGGCCGAGAAGTGAATGGCCATGGGGAGGACAGGCAGCAGGGAGAACAGCCACAGGAAGCCACTGACAATCTTGGCCCGCCTAGGTGTGCGCCAGCGGGCGAACCGCAGTGGGTCGACCAGCGCCATGTAGCGGTCAATACTCATCACGGTCAGGCAGAAGACGCTGGTGAACTGGTTGATGCCATCCAGGACCATGACCAGCTTGCAGGCCAGGTCCCCAAAGGCCCAGTGGTTCTGGAAGTTCTGGATGGCGATAAAGGGGAGGCCCACCATGAAGAGGGCGTCAGCCAAGGCCAGGTTAAAGATGTAGACCGTGGTGGCAGAAGCCATCTTGTCCAGCTTTAAGACGGCCACGATGACCAGTGTGTTCCCGGCCAGCCCTACGATGCACACAACCAGGTAGAGAACAGCCATGGTCACACTGAACACATCCAGATCCTCCGGCAGATAGATGTCCTCGTCCAGGTAACTGGCGGTGGGGGCTGCGATAGACCCCGCATTGTAAAACATCTCTGAGGTGAATGAGGAGTCCATCTTCGCTTCAATATCTCCGTTTTTCAATACTTGGTTTGGATAAGTTGTGGAGAATGTGAAAAAGATGAAAGACAATTTTTTTAAAGGTGGTAAAATAGTCACAATAACAGTGGGTTACAATTCAAAAACGTTCCTTCCTGTCTTTCTATCTTTTCCTCTGCGAACAGCTTGACAGTGCCCGTCCACCATTAATATCTACATCACAAATGTACCCCCGAAACCTGGCTGCTACTTAGCCCAAAAAACATCCAATCTTTAAAGAGAGGGAATGTTTGTGGTCATATGCTGTCCAAATTAACTATCTCTTTTTCCTCTAAAACCTTTCAAGTTGAGTCGTGTGGTGTTCTGGAGGAAGCATTCTCCGTGATGAGAAACTCACACCCAAGTCATACGGAGCCCTTCAGTGAAGTGTGGAGTGTGCCAGACGACTGGACGCTGTGTGGGAGAGTGCTTTTATATCTCCCCCCCGCAGTGCTAAAGTGTGTGTCTGCCGCCGCGAGCCCCGTCAGTCAGCGTCCCTCTGGCTCTCCTGTGAGGCTGATAAGCTCCCTTGGCTCTCCCGGACCCGCTTTTATGCTGTTTCCAAGGTGCAGCTGGCCCCATCTGTTACAATACTTTTGTTTTCATAACTGAACCTTCTCCAGAAAGTGAGCTCCTGCTTTTTTTTCTTCCTCTCCTCCCTTCACCCCCCCCCCACCACAACCCACCCACCCCCCACCCCCACCACACACATCCAATCCTTCTCTCTCACCAACACCACCACTCTGCTCTCCTATACTTCCCTTACAGTTCAGTGTGGGGTCACTCGGAGCTGAACTACCCCCACACTTCCACACACATACCCCACCACTTCCCAGCTAGGGCCACCCACCTTCAAGATTGGCTCTAATGGATGAACTGTTGACAGGAATGAAGCCCCTGTCGGTTTTTCAGGGTTGTTGTTTTTTGGTCTTTGTCTTGTACTTTTCTCTCTGATTGGCTTTGTTCCATTGCAGTTCATTCATCACGGAGACAGCGAGAGAGCAAGAGAGAGAGAGAGAGAGGGAGAGAGAGAGAGAGAGAGAGAGAGTGTGTGTGTGAGAGACTGACAGAGAGAAAGAGAGAGAGGATGTGGCCCATTGTGGGTGGGGGGATGGCAGGCGGGTAGATAGAAGGCAGGATGAATGATTGCCTCTGTCCTGTTTCCCCTCAGACACGCATAGCTGGAATACCCCGGCAGCCCACCGACCCAGGAGCCGCTTAGCACAGAACAAACACATCAACACGTCCCGCACATCATCAACACATCCAGGTGCCAAAGTGGTTCAGGCGAGTGGAACATTCAGTACCATCATAGTTACCGATCTGATCCACTATCCCCTGTTATATGAGAATAATTTAAATTCTCGACTTTTCCTAAATGCACACTTTCCATTCCCCACACCCATTAACTCCTAGTGCATGGCATTTTACAGGCCTCTGTAAAGTGAGAAATGCCTTTGTAGTCTTGGTACAAGATACCAGATCAGGTACCTCCCCAGAGGAGTAGTAGCCTACTTCAAAGAAGTAACCTCTTTAGAGACACTCGGTTTCATGAAGCTAAATGTTCTGAATTTCTCAGGCATTGGATTTCACGGATAACTTTGTCATTCTGTTATGATGGACAAGACACATAGTGTATGTGAGATGTCCTTACTAAAGTGCAGAGGTGTTTGTTTGTGATCAAATACGGTCAGGTTCACGAACACAGAACCCACAGGCCACCTTGATTCTTCCAGATGACAATAAGTGGCCTTTAAGATAAAACACCAGGGACATCACCTGTGCCTTGTTACATCTGTTACATGGGTCTTTCTACGAAAATGTTGTTTTTTGACCAGACAATGAAAAAATATATATTGAACAAAAATATAACCGCAACATGTAAAATGTTGGTCCCATGTTTCATGAGCTGAAATAAAAGATCCCAGAAATGTTCCATACACACAAAAAGCGTATTTCTCTCAGATTTGGTGCACATCTCTGTTAGTGAGCCAAGATAATCCATCCACCTGACAGGTGTGGCATATCAAGAAGCTGATGAAACAGCATGATCATCACACAGGTGCACCTTGTGATGGGGACAATAAAAGGCCACTCTAACATATGCAGTTTTGTCACACAACACACTGTCACAGTTTTGAAGGAGCGTGCAATTGTCATGCTGACTGCAGGAATGTTCATTTCTCTACCAAAAGCTGCGTCCAACGTTGTTTTTGAGAATTTTGCAGTATGTCCAACCGGCCTCACAACCGTAGACCACGTGTAACCACGCCAGCCCAGGACCTCCACATCCAGCTTCTTCACCTGCGGGATCGTCTGAGACCAGCCAACTGGACAGCTGATGAAACTGGGTTTGCACAACCGAATCATTTCTGCACAAACTGTAAGAAACCATCTCAAGGAAGCTCATCTGCATGCTCGTCATCCTCAAAAGGGTCTTGAGCTGACTGTAGTTCGTTGTCGTAAACCGACTTCAGTGGACACATGCTTACCTTGGCACTCTGGAGAAATGAGCTCTTCACAGATTAATCCCGGTTTCAATTGGCATCCTGTGGCAAGTGGTTTGATGAAGTCTACGTTGTGAACAGAGTGCCCCATGGTGGCGGTGGGGTTATGATAGGGGCAGGCATAAGCTATGGACAACAAACACAATTGCATTTTATCGATGGCAATTTGAATGCACAGAGATACCGTAATGAGATCCTGAGGCCCATTGTCGTGTGATTCTCCCTCCATCACCTCATGTTTAAGCATGATAATGCAAAGCCCCATGTAGCAAGGATCTATACACAATTCCTGGAAGCTGAAAATGTCCCAGTTCTTCCATGGCCTGCATACTCACAAGACATGTCACCCAATGAGCATGTTTGTGATGCTCTGGATTGACGTGTACAACAGTTGACATGTGTTCCAGTTCCCGCCAATATCCAGCAACTTCACAGAGCCATTGAAAAGGAGTGGAACATTCCACAGGCCACAATAAACAGCCTGATCAACTCTATGCGAAGGATATGTGTCACACTGCATGAGGTAAATGGTGGTCACACCTAATAGTGACTGGTTTTCTGATCCACACCCCTAACTTACAAAAAGGGAGTCTGTGACCAACAGATGCATATCTGTATCACTAGTCATGTGAAATCCATATATTAGGGCCAAATTAATTTATTTCAATTGACGGATTTCTTTATATGAACTGTAACTCAGTAAAATCTTCGAAATTGTTGCATGTTGCCTTTATATTGTAATTTAATATATATTAGTCAGAAAATCATTAACCTCTTAACAATATAAATCCACATAAATGACAGCTTAATGTATTTGGATATTTTTACTATATTAAATAACCAAAAAATGCTTGTGTTGCCTTTTGTCACGAATGTTACCTACAGTTAAAGTCGAAAGTTTACATACACCTTAGCCAAATACATTTAAACTCATTTTTCACAATTCCTGAAATGTAATCCCAGTAAATATTCCCTGTTTTAGGTCAATTAGGGTTGACACTTTATTTTAAGAATTAGTCACAAGAATGTGAAATGTCAGAATAATACTAGAGAGAATGACTCATTTCAGCTTTTATTTCTTTCATCACATTCCCAGTGGTTCAGAAGTTAACATACACTCAATTAGTATTTGGTAGCATTGACTTGAACTTGTTTAACTTGGGTCAAACATTTCGGATAGCCTTCCACAAGCTTCACACAATAAGTTGGGTGAATTTTGGCCCATTCCTCCTGACAGAGCTGGTGTAACAGTCAGGTTTGTAGGTCTCCTTGCTCACACACACTTTTTCAGTCAGCCCACAAATGTTCTATAGGACTGACGTCAGGGCTTTGTGATGGCCACTCCAATACCTTGACTTTGTTGTCCTTAAGCCATTTTGCCACAATTTTGGAAGAATGCTTGGGGTCTTTGTCCATTTGGAAGACCCATTTGCGATCAAGCTTTAACACTGATGTCTTGAGATGTTGCTTCAATATAGCCACATAATTTTCCATTCTCATGATGCCATCTATTTTGTGACGTGCACCAGTCAATCCTGCAACAAAGCACCCCCACAACATGATGCTGCCACCCCCGTGCTTCACGGTTAGGATGGTGTTCTTCGGCTTGCAAGCCTCCCCCTTTTTCCTCCAAACAATAAAAAATATAATTATTTCACCTTTATTTAAGCAGGTAGGCTAGTTGAGAACAAGTTCTCATTTGCAACTGCGACCTGGCCAAGATAAAGCAAAGCAGTGTGACACAGACAACAGAGTTACACATGGAGTAAACAATAAACAAGCCAATAACACAATAAGTCAATGATACAGTATAAAAAGAAAGTCTATATACAGTGTGTGCAAAAGGCATGAGGAGGTAGGCAATAAATAGGCCATAGGAGCAAATAATTACAATTTAGCAGATTAACACTGGAGTGATACATGTGCAGATGATGTGCAAGTAGAGATACTGGTGTGCAATAGAGCAGAAAAGTAAATAAAAACAGTTGGGGAGGAGGTAGGTAGATTGGGTGGACTATTTACATATGGACTATGTACAGCTGCAGCGATCGGTTAGCTGATGTTTAAAGTTGGTGAGGGAAATAAAAGTCCAACTTCAGCGATTTTCACAATTCGTTCCAGTCACTGGCAGCAGAGAACTGGAAGGAAAGGCGGCCACATGGGGTGTTGGCTTTGGGGGTGATCAGTGAGATATACCTGCTGGAACGTGTGCTATGGGTGGGTGTTGTTATCGTGACCAGTGAACTGAGATAAGGCGGAGCTTTACGTAGCATAGACTTATAGATGACCTGGAGAAAGTGGGTCTGGCGACGAATATCTAGCGAGGGCCAGCCGACTAGAGAATACATGTCGCAGTCGTGGGCGGTATGAGGTGATTTGGTAACAAAACGGATGGCACTGTGATAGACTGCATCCAGTTTGCTGAGTAGAGCATTGGAAGCTATTTTGTAGATGAGATCGCCAAAGTCAAGGATCGGTAGGATAGTCAGTTTTACTAGGGTAAGTTTGGCGGCGTGAGTGAAGGATGCTTTGTTGCGAAATAGAAAGCTGATTTGTTACGCACGCCTCTATGAAGAGGGAACGCAACACCCTGCTACAACTAAACTCTCCGTGAAGTGAAGAAGGTCTGGACTGTAGGTGCAAGTAAGAATGACATCAGGCAGAATGTGGTACCGTTTACAAGGACTTTATTCCTTTACACGGTAATATGGGGAAAAGGGGCTGGACGGAACCAAAGCAAAGAAAGTAAATCTCAAAGCCCCCCCTCTGCTATCTTACCTGCCTACCCACTACTTACCTAATTTAGCACCACCTGGTGCCCTAACCAAAATACAGGGAGTGGTCCACCCAGGTCTTACCTAGTGTGCCTAGACAGCGAATATGCTACGGGTATATGTATGCCCGCGGGCCTCTTGCCTAAGCACTCCCTAGGTGCCTTCCCCTTCTCCCCTGGGAACAAATGAAACAGAATATTAAACAATTTCACAAACAAACTAAGAAAGGACATCAAATAAGCTCTATCTGAGCAACAAACTCACAAAACATACCAACTCTCAGCAATGAACTCCCAGCAAAATCTCTCTAGCAAAATCTCTCTAGCAAAATCTCTCTAGCAAAATCTCTCTAGCAAAATCTCTCTAGCAAAATCTCTCTAGCAAAATCTCTGCAATGACCTCCCAGCAAAACTCACTTGCAAAATCTCTGCAATGACCTCCCAGAAAATCTCTCTCTCCTGAACAGAACACTGGCTTTTATATAGCTTCAGATTGAATGGGTAATTGGAGACAGCTGCGTCTTGACGAGGGGGCGGGGTCAGCTCTCCAATTAGCCATGGAGTCGACCAATCAGCTGCTTGAGGGATTTCAGGAAGCCATTTCCTGAAATAAACACATGCAAATACACAAACTACAACACATAAACTGGGGAACGTAACACAATTCTAGATTTGATTTTGGATTGGATTTGATTTGAAATAATGATGGTCATTATGGCCAAACAGTTCTATTTTTGTTTCATCAGACCAGAGGACATTTCTCCAAAAAGTACGATCTTTGTCCCCATGTGCAGTTGCAAACCATAGTCTGTCTTTTTTTTATGGTGGTTTTGGAGCAGTCACTTCTTCCTTGCAGAGCGACCTTTAGGTTATGTCGATATAGGACATGTTTTACTGTGGATATCGATACTTTTGTACCTGTTGCCTCCAGCATCTTCACAAGGTCATTTGCTGTTGTTCTGGGATTGATTTGTACTTTTCGCACCAAAGTAAATTCATCTCTAGGAGACAGAACACGTCTCCTTCCTGAGCGGTATGATGGCTGCGTGGTCCCATGATGTTTATACTCGTACTATTATTCGCCGTATTTTCAGGTGTTTGGAAATTGCACCCAAGGATGAACCAGACTTGTGGAGGTTCAGGCTGATTTCTTTTGATTTTCCCATGATGCCAAGCAAAGAGGCATCGAGGTTGAAGGTAGGCCTTGAAATACATCCACAGGTACACCTCCAATTGACGTCAATTAGCCTATTAGAAGCTTCTAATATGTAAACTGTATGTAAACTTCCGACTTCAACTGTACAGTATATTTAATTTGACAATTCTATCACGACACAAGGCGAGACACAGGGAGCAGATGGTTGGAGTCTTGCAATATTTATTAATCCAAAAGGAGTAGGCAAGAGAATGGCCGTGAACAGGCAAAACATCAAAACCAGATCAGAGTCCAAGAGGTACAGAGTGGCAGACAGGCTCGTGAAACAGGCAAGGGTCAAAACGAAAAAGCAGGCGAACGGGAAACCCGCTGGTTGACTTGGAACATACAAGACGAACTGGCACAGAGAGACAGGAAACACTGGGATAAATACACTGGGGAAAATAAGTGACACCTGGAGGGGGTGGAGAAAATCACAGGGACAGGTGAAACAGATCAGGGCGTGACAAATTCAGGCTTTCCATAATGTAACTTGACTATTTAATTCACATATATAAAAAAAGACAGAAAAGCATTATGATAAAATTAGTTAGTTTTTGTTTAGTAATAATTTACTTTCACCATAACACATTTTTCTATAATAACACCAGTGACAGTAACACCAGTGACAAGTAACACCAGTGACTAATCTTCCGACTACTTAATTAAAACCAGCAGGAACTGTTACACCAGTGATGGTAACACCAGTGCCAAATCTGCAGAAAATATAGAATATCTAAGATGGCGGCCACAGTAGCTCAAACCACACTCCTTAAATTGTAAATAAATCAAATCAAATCAAATCAAATTTATTTATATAGCCCTTCGTACATCAGCTGATATCTCAAAGTGCTGTACAGAAACCCAGCCTAAAACCCCAAACAGCAAACAATGCAGGTGTAAAAGCACGGTGGCTAGGAAAAACTCCCTAGAAAGGCCAAAACCTAGGAAGAAACCTAGAGAGGAACCGGGCTATGTGGGGTGGCCAGTCCTCTTCTGGCTGTGCCGGGTAGAGATTATAACAGAAAATGACCAAGATGTTCAAATGTTCATAAATGACCAGCATGGTCAAATAATAATAAGGCAGAACAGTTGAAACTGGAGCAGCAGCACAGTCAGGTGGACTGGGGACAGCAAGGAGCCATCATGTCAGGTAGTCCTGGGGCACGGTCCTAGGGCTCAGGTCCTCCGAGAGAGAGAAAGAAAGAGAGAATTAGAGAGAGCATATGTGGGGTGGCCAGTCCTCTTCTGGCTGTGCCGGGTGGAGATTATAACAGAACGTGGCCAAGATGTTCAAATGTTCATAAATGACCAGCATGTGTAATCATGTGATTTGGGCAATTATTTTCCCCTTACTGTAATCTTAAGGCTGTGCATGAAATTACCAAATGAAATCATCAAATTGCTAACATACAGTACCTTCGGAAAGTATCTCTTGACTTATTCCACATTTTCTTGTGTTACATTCTGAATTCAAAAATTAAATTGATTATTTGTATCACCCATCTACAAACAATATCCCATACTGACAAAGTGAAAACATGTTTTTAGAAATATTAGCAAAGGGATTGAAAATTAAATACAGAAATATCTAATTAACATAAGTATTCACACCTCGGAGTCCTTACTTTATATAAACACATATGGCAGCGATTACAGCTGTGAGTCTTTCTGGGTAAGTCTCTCAGAGCTTTCCACACCTAGATTGTGCAACATTTGCCCATTGTTCTTTTCAAAATTCTTCAGGCTCTGTCGAATTTGGTTGTTGATCATGGCTTGCCAACCATTTTCAGGTCATGCCAAAGATTTTCCAGCAGATTTAAGTAAAAACTGTAACTTCGCCACTCAGGAACATTCACTGTCTTCTTGGTAAGCAACTCCAGTGTAGATTTGGCCTTGTGTTTTAGGTTATTGTCCTGCTGTAAATGAATCTCCAAGTGTCTGGTGGAAAGCACACTGAACCAGGTTTACCTCTAGGATTTTGCCTGTGCTTAGCTCCATTCCATTTCTTTTTTATCCTGAAAATCTCCCCAGTCCTTAAAATGTTTTAATATCAACTAAATAGTGTAAAAAATAGTGAGTATCAATCTCCATGTTTCCAAGCATAGACATATCTGATATGGGCAGAAAGCTTAAATTCTTGTTAAGCTAACTGCATTGTCCAATTTCCAGTAGCTATTACAGTGAAAGAATACCATGCTATTGTTTGAGAAGAGTAAACAATTATGAACTTGAAAATGTATTTATAAACCAATTAGGCACATTTGGGCCATCTTGATACAACATTTTGAACTGATATGCAATGGTTCATTGGATCAGTCTAAAACTTTGCACACCGATAAGTATACGTCTAACCCCTCTCCTATGCGGAGAATGAGGTCATGGAGACCTACGTACAAGAGAGCCTCCAGCAGGGTTTTATCTGTCCCTCTACGTCACCAGCCTCCTCTAGGTTATTTTTGTTAAGAATAAAGATGGGAGACTGCACCCCTGCATTGATTATCGAACACTGAATAAAGCCACTTTTAACTTCAGCTATCCTTTACCCTCATCCCAACCATCTTCAAACAAAGATTTGTGTTCCGGAGTTCTAAATTGAGCAGCTGCTGAAAAATGAGCTCCTGTATATATTGAGATTTAAATGTTTTTTTAGAGTGAAGTACATCGAAAAAATCAAGAGAAAACTGCAAGACTCAATAGAAGACAAAACCAGGAACAAACCAAAAAAGACGGGCTTTTGAAAAATTAACTATTTTTCATAAAATTGTACAGTTATCTTAGCTAGTTGAATTGCTAGCAGAATTGTTTACTTGTTGCTAAGCAGTTGCTAGGGACTCTCCTGTAAGAAGCTAGCTAGCTTACAAAGAATAACAACAAAAATTGTCTAGTTAACAGAAGAAAGGAAGACAAAATAAGGACAAAAGAAGGACAGAAGAAAAAGGAAAAGAAAGAGGACAACAAAGTGAAACAGTCAGCACTTCTATTGCAACATCGTATTTCGTCGTCCTAACGTAGTCTACACTGCTATCTGCCCAGCAGCTAGCCAGCTAGCAAACGTCCACCGTCTACCGAATAGCAGCACTGTAGAAACTATTACACTCAACTGAACGACTTGATTAGTGTAGTGTTAGCTAGCTACATAGTTGTCTTTGCTGTCTTCGTATCCAAGATAATTGTGTAGTTTAGAGCGTGTAGTCTTAGAGTGATTATCTTAATTTACCGAGGTTAGCTAGCCAGCTATTTGTCGTCCTTAACGTAGGAGACTCTGCTAGCTAGCCAACAGCTAGCCAACGTCTACTGAATAGAACTTCCGCACTCAACAACCCGGTCGCATTCCGCTTCGCTCCACAGGTAGTATCACATTTTTCATTTCATTTCTTTACAGCACAACGGTTTGATTTGTTTGATCGTAGCTAGCTACATAGCTAGCTACATAGCCGTCTGTGTATCAAAGATAATTGTGTAGTCTAGAGCGATTTTCTAGGTTAGCTAGCCAGCTATTGTCGTTCTTTTAACGCAACGTAACGTAATCAACACTGCTAGCTAGCCAGCTAGCCCCGAATAGCAGCACTGTAGAAACTATTACACTCAACGGAACGACTTGATTAGTGTAGTGTCAACAACGCAGCAACTGCCAGCTAGCCTACAAAGTCAACAACGCAGCCACTGCCAGCTAGCCTACTTCAGCAGTACTGTATCATTTTAATCATTTTAGTCAATAAGATTCTTGCTACGTAAGCTTAACTTTCTGAACATTCGAGACGTGTAGTCCACTTGTCATTCCAATCTCCTTGCATTAGCGTAGCCTCTTCTGTAGCCTGTCAACTATGTGTCTGTCTATCCCTGTTCTCTCCTCTCTGCACAGACCATACAAACGCTCCACACCGCGTGGCCGCTGCCACCCTAATCTGGTGGTCCCAGCGCGCACGACCCACGTGGAGTTCCAGGTCTCCGGTAGCCTCTGGAACTGCCGATCTGCGGCCAACAAGGCAGAGTTCATCTCAGCCTATGCCTCCCTCCAGTCCCTCGACTTCTTGGCACTGACAGAAACATGGATCACCACAGATAACACTGCTACTCCTACTGCTCTCTCTTCGTCCGCCCACGTGTTCTCGCACACCCTGAGAGCTTCTGGTCAGCGGGGTGGTGGCATGGGGATCCTTATCTCTCCCAAGTGGTCATTCTCTCTTTCTCCCCTTACCCATCTGTCTATCGCCTCCTTTGAATTTCATGCTGTCACAGTTACCAGCCCTTTCAAGCTTAACATCCTTATCATTTATCGCCCTCCAGGTCCCCTCGAAGAGTTCATCAATGAGCTTGATGCATTGATAAGCTCCTTTACTGACGACGGCTCACCTCTCACAGTTCTGGGCGACTTTAACCTCCCCACGTCTACCTTTGACTCATTCCTCTCTGCCTCCTTCTTTCCACTCCTCTCCTCTTTTGACCTCACCCTCTCACCTTCCCCCCCTACTCACAAGGCAGGCAATACGCTCGACCTCATCTTTACTAGATGCTGTTCTTCCACTAACCTCATTGCAACTCCCCTCCAAGTCTCCGACCACTACCTTGTATCCTTTTCCCTCTCGCTCTCATCCAACACTTCCCACACTGCCCCTACTCGGATGGTATCGCGCCGTGCCAACCTTCGCTCTCTCTTCCCCGCTACTCTCTCCTCTTCCATCCTATCATCTCTTCCCTCTGCTCAAACCTTCTCCAACCTATCTCCTGATTCTGCCTCCTCAACCCTCCTCTCCTCCCTTTCTGCATCCTTTGACTCTCTATGTCCCCTATCTTCCAGGCCGGCTCGGTCCTCCCCTCCCGCTCCGTGGCTTGACAACTCATTGCGAGCTCACAGAACAGGGCTCCGGGCAGCCGAGCGGAAATGGAGGAAAACTCGCCTCCCTGCGGACCTGGCATCCTTTCGCTCCCTCCTCTCTACATTTTCCTCCTCTGTCTCTGCTGCTAAAACCACTTTCTACCACTCTAAATTCCAAGCATCTGCCTCTAACCCTAGGAAGCTCTTTGCCACCTTCTCCTCCCTCCTGAATCCTCCTCCCCCCTCCCCCTCCTCCCTCTCTGCAGATGACTTCGTCAACCATTTTGAAAAGAAGGTCGACGACATCTGATCCTCGTTTGCTAAGTCAAACGACACTGCTGGTTCTGCTCACACTGCCCTACCCTGTGCTCTGACCTCTTTCTCCCTCTCTCTCCAGATGAAATCTCGCGTCTTGTGACGGCCGGCCGCCCAACAACCTGCCCGCTCGACCCTATCCCCTCCTCTCTTCTCCAGACCATTTCCGGAGACCTTCTCCCTTACCTCACCTCGCTCATCAACTTATCCCTGACCGCTGGCTACGTCCCTTCCGTCTTCAAGAGAGCGAGAGTTGCACCCCTTCTGAAAAAACCTACACACGATCCCTCCGATGTTAACAACTACAGACCAGTATCCCTTCTTTCTTTTCTCTCCAAAACTCTTGAACGTGCCGTCCTTGGTCAGCTCTCCCGCTATCTCTCTCAGAATGACCTTCTTGATCCAAATCAGTCAGGTTTCAAGACTAGTCATTCAACTGAGACTGCTCTTCTCTGTATCACGGAGGCGCTCCGCACCGCTAAAGCTAACTCTCTCTCCTCTGCTCTCATCCTTCTAGACCTATCGGCTGCCTTCGATACTGTGAACCATCAGATCCTCCTCTCCACCCTCTCCGAGTTGGGCATCTCTGGCGCGGCCCACGCTTGGATTGCGTCCTACCTGACAGGTCGCTCCTACCAGTTGGCGTGGCGAGAATCTGTCTCCTCACCACGCGCTCTCACCACTGGTGTCCCCCAGGGCTCTGTTTTAGGCCCTCTCCTATTCTCGCTATACACCAAGTCACTTGGCTCTGTCATAACCTCACATGGTCTCTCCTATCATTGCTATGCAGACGACACACAATTAATCTTCTCCTTTCCCCCTTCTGATGACCAGGTGGCGAATCGCATCTCTGCATGTCTGGCAGACATATCAGTGTGGATGACGGATCACCACCTCAAGCTGAACTTCGGCAAGACGGAGCTGCTCTTCCTCCTGGGGAAGGACTGCCCGTTCCATGATCTCGCCATCACGGTTGACAACTCCATTGTGTCCTCCTCCCAGAGCGCTAAGAACCTTGGCGTGATCCTGGACAACACCCTGTCGTTCTCAACTAACATCAAGGCGGTGGCCCGTTCCTGTAGATTCATGCTCTACAACATCCGCAGAGTACGACCCTGCCTCACACAGGAAGCGGCGCAGGTCCTAATCCAGGCACTTGTCATCTCCCGTCTGGATTACTGCAACTCGCTGTTGGCTGGGCTCCCTGCCTGTGCCATTAAACCCCTACAACTCATCCAGAACGCCGCAGCCCGTCTAGTGTTCAACCTTCCCAAGTTCTCTCACGTCACCCCGCTCCTCCGCTCTCTCCACTGGCTTCCAGTTGAAGCTCGCATCCGCTACAAGACCATGGTGCTTGCCTACGGAGCTGTGAGGGGAACGGCACCTCAGTACCTCCAGGCTCTGATCAGGCCCTACACCCAAATAAGGGCACTGCGTTCATCCACCTCTGGCCTGCTCGCCTCCCTACCACTGAGGAAGTACAGTTCCCGCTCAGCCCAGTCAAAACTGTTCGCTGCTCTGGCTCCCCAATGGTGGAACAAACTCCCTCACGACGCCAGGACAGCGGAGTCAATCACCACCTTCCGGAGACACCTGAAACCCCACCTCTTTAAGGAATACTTAGGATAGGATAAAGTAATCCTTCTCACCCCCCCCCCTTAAAATATTTAGATGCACTATTGTAAAGTGGCTGTTCCACTGGATGTCATAAATGCATGTAAATGCATGGGGCTTCACAAACTGGACTTGAGGAGCGCCTACAATCTGGTGTGCATGCGTGCAGGCAACGGCCTTTCCATGACCACGGGGCATTATGAGTATCTCGTAATGCCCTTTGGACTGTCTAATGCGCCTTCTGTCTTCCAGGCCTTTATTAACAAAGTGTTTTGGGAAATGCTAGGACAGGGCGTTGTGGTTTATATAGACAACATTTTGGTCTATTCTGCTGACCTCACACAAGATGTCTCGTTGGTCAGGTCTGTGCTGGGAAGACTGTTGGAGCATCATCTATATGTTAAACAAGAAAATAAAATGTTTTTCCAGCGGTCCCTGTCCTTTTTGGGCTACCTCATATCCACGGAGGGAGTGGAGAAGGAGGAGCAACGCGTCAGCGCAGTCAGGTCAAGGCCCATCCCCAACTCCAGGAAAGCAGTCAAGCGATTCCTGGGGTTTGCCAACTATTTCCGGAGATTCATCTGGGGCTTCAGCACGGTGGTCGAGCCTCTTACCTTCCTGTTGAGAGGAGGTCCCCAGCGGCTTCGTTGGACAGTGGAGGCGGAGAGGGCATTCGAGACACTGAAGGCACGCTTCACTACTGGTCACATGCTGGCACATCCTGACCCCTCACTCTCCTTCATCGTCAAGGTGGATGCCTCCGAAGTAGGAATCAGGGTAGTGCTGTGTCAGTGCACCGGAACCCTTCCAAAGCTGCGGCCCTGCGCCTTCTACTCCAAGCAGCTGAGCCCCGCCCAGAGGAACTACGATGTAGGGGACCGGGAACTCTTGGCGGTCAAGAAGGTTATGAAGGCATGGAGGCATTGGTTGGAGGGGTCCAAACACCCTTTCCTGGTGTAGATGGACCACCACAACCTAGAGTACAGTCTCGAGCCTAAACCCGAGACAGGCCAGGTGGGCTCTATTCTGCACCAGGTTCCAATTCACACTTTCCTATAGGCCAGGCTCGAAGAACATGAGGGTGGACACCCTGTCTCATCTCTATGACACAGAGGAGAGGCAGGGAGAGGAGGCCCCCATCATCCCTCCGTTCTGTATCATCGTGCCAATGGTGTGGGATGTGGATGCTGACATACAGCAGGCCCTGCATGCAGAACCGGCACAACGTGACAGTAGTCTCCTGGAATGCATTTTTATTAACAGGTGTGCCTTGTTAAAAGCACATTTGTGGAATGTCTTTAATCCCAAGAGTAGTAATTTTAGGTTTTTAAATCCCCAGAGTAGTAATTTTCTTCCTGTATTATATCGAAGGAAATTGATGTACCATTTGTAAATAAATAACCAACAAGTATGTCTTAGTGGGCATCCAAGGGTGTCCTCTGCTCTCTTTTACGGCAGGTGCTGAGCTGTGAAGTCATATCTATGATGGACGACTGCTTCAGGGGTTCGAGGTCAGGGGAATTCTAAAGATCCATTAGGATTTACTGGCCAACACGTTAATGAGATCCAAACTGGAAAGAAATTCAAAACATTCCCACCGGGTCTGTGTGGAAAGAACATTCCTGAGTGCCACAACGTTTACATCGCCTCCTATCTTTATCAAAACACAGCATGGACCACTTAAGCAGAGCTGTGAAGCTATTTCGACAACACACACACACACACACACACACACACACACACACACACACACACACACACACACACACACACACACACACACACACACACACACACACACACACACACACACTATTTAAAGGGATAGTTCACCTAAATTACTAAATTACACATTGGTTTCTTGACCTTGTAAGCAGTCTATGGACAAGGTATAACAGCAATCCATGCTTTGGTTTTATTTCCTTGGCAATGTTTCCAAATGTTAACGTTTTAGAATTTGTGGCACTAATCAAATCCAAGCACAGATACCGATATTAGCATTTTTCATGCATTATGTCCAAATCATCTAAAAGTATCTCGAATTGATTGTGAAGCTCAACAAAGTCACTTATAGATGATTTAACATGATGCATGAAAAATGCTAATATAGGTACCATGACTTTGTGGCATTTGTGTCACAAATTCCATTCAAGCCATGGTACCAATATTAGACAGTACCAGGGAAATAAAACCAAAGCATGGATTGGTGTCAAACCTTGTCCATAGCCTACTAACAGGGTAAGGAAACCAATATGTCATTTTGTCATTTAGGTGAACAATCCCTTTAATGCTTTTAGCTGGTAGACTAAAAAGCTAAGCTTCCCTCCATCCTCTTTCTTGTGTTTTGTCGGAAGATTCCACAAAACGGAATATAGGGTTGTGTGACCCACACAGCCTGACCATTCAGGGCTACTTCTTGAATGGAACCAACTGAATACAAACTAATTCAAGTTGGTTAACTGGATAATGGCACCTTGATTATGATATTTCTCAAAAAAGTAAGGAAAACTCACTAGCTTAAAAACCCTGAACCATCCATTATTCACACCTCGAGAAGAACTCACTCCCATATACAGTCGGAAGTTTACGTACACTTAGGTTGGAGTCATTAAAACTTGTTTTTCAACCACTCCACAAATGTCTATAGTTTTGGCAAGTCGGTTAGGACATCTACTTTGTGCATGACACAAGACATTTTTTCCAACAATTGTTTAAAGACAGAGTATTTCACATCTAATTCACTGAATCACAATTCTAGTTGGTCAGAGGTTTACATAAACTAAGTTAACTGTTCCTTTAAACAGCTTGGAAAATTCCAGAAAATGTTGTCACGGCTTTAGAAGCCTCTGATAGGCTAATTGACATAATTTGAGTCAATTGGAGGTGTACCTGTGGATGTATTTTAAGGCCACCCTTCAAGCTCAGTGCCTCTTTGCTTGACATCATCGGAAAATCAAAAGAAATCAGCCAAGACCAAATTCTAAATGCCTGAAGTTACCACGTTCATCTGTACAAACAATAGTACGCAAGTATAAACATCATGGGACCCTGCAGGATGGAGATGCGTTCTGTCTCCTAGAGATGAACGTACTTTGGTGCGAAAAGTGAAAATCAATCACAGAACAACAGCAAAGGAACTTGTGAAGATGCTGGAGGCAACAGGTACAAAAGTATCCATATCCACAGTTAAACATGTCCTATATCGACATGACCTGAAAAGTCGCTCAGCAAGGAATAAGCAACTGCTCCAAAACTACCATAAAAAAGCCAGACTACGGTTTGCAACTGCACATGGGGATAAAGATCATACTTTTTGGAGAAATGTCCTCTAGTCTGAAATAAATATAGAACTGTTTCGCCATATTGACCATTGTTATGTTTGGAGGAAAAAGGGGGAGGCTTGCAAGCTGAAGAACACCATGCCAACCGTGAAGCACGGGGGTGGCAGCATCATGTTGTGGGGGTGCTTTGCTGCAGGAGGGACTGGTTCACTTCATAAAATAGATGGCATTATAAAGCAGGAAAATTATGTGGATATATTGAAGCAACATCTCAAGATATAAGTCAGTAAGTTAAAGCTTGGTCGCAAATGGGTCTTCCAAATGGACAATGACCCCAAACATACTTCCAAAATTGTGGCAAAATGGCTTAAGGACAACAAAGGAGGACTGGCTCATCGTAATGTCTGGAATGCCATTCATTGAACGGTATCAAACATATAGAAACTACATTTTATCATTATTATCATATCACTATTTTGTCATTCAAGCCATTACAATGAGCCCGTTTTCCTAGAGCTCTTCCCACCAGCCTCCACTGATGGACACCCACATGTAGGAACACCCCCCGAATTGCGGGCGCAGTTACACCCTTGTAGTATATGTTCAGTTTGAAGTTTGAATTGTCCACATACATTTTTTTTTTACTTGACAGCTACATATCTAAATTCAAGAAGGACTATGTCAAAGTTAGTGAATGCGGTTTGTGGCTTTGTGAATGAAGGCTCGTTGTCCTATCATATTTCAATTAACGCCGCCAACCTGGACTAGCCAATGGCATCTTGCAAGGGGCGGTGCTCAACCTGTTACAGATACGCGTACAGTGAAGTAGGAAGTAAATAGATTAGACTTTAGGTGCAGGAGTGACAGTAAGTAATTTACCCTTTTCAACCAAATTAGAATATATTATTCTGGACCCGGATAGTGCATGCATTTTAGTAATGCCGTAAAGCACGTGTTACGTTCCAACAAGACCAGCGAACAAAAGCGAAGTTGTCTCAGCATCATCGAAACAGACATTGGCTTGGTGTTTGACTGTGAACTTACAGTATACAGCACACATTCTAACTCATTGGACAATACTAGCTAGCTTGCTATATGGAAAATAGCTACATGGGAATGCACATACTAAATATTTAATCACGTTCCTCATTGACATTTCTGGAACTTTGCAAGCTAGCTAACTAGCAAAGCACATTGATTTCAGAGACAGCATGTCAGTAGAGAGCTATTTTGGACATAAAGAAAGATGGAACAATTCAATGATAGGCAATAGCTAATTGTCCCTTCTTGCATGCCAAGCAAGTTTATTTAGCGAGAAAGTTGTATGTTGGGCAGTAATTCACAAACATGCCATACTGATCCAAGAGGATTAGGCACACACCCCCTTGTCCTACATAGATCTGGGTTATTTGAAGCATTCATATTACTGGGATTGTCTTACAATGTACCGTACACTCTGAGTCATAAACACAACCTAAAAGTAACCTGTGCTGCTCTTCTCTCCTCACCCCTCTGTGTGTATCTCTCTGTCCCCAGGATTGGCACCATGCTTCCAGGCTACAGTCCTGTGACCAAGGCCCTGCTGGGGACTCTGCTCACCTGGGGCCTGACTGCTGCTGGGGCTGCCCTGGTCTTCATCTTTTCCAGCCGACAGGTGAGGAACAGACACAACATTTCTGTGTGGTGCTGCAGTATGATGTTTTATTATATTGTGACACTGGCGAATGCACACATATATAGTTTGTTATTCCTGGTGTGTACTGCAATGAGCAACCATTATCAGCAACCATCACTCCTGTGTTCCAATGGCATGTTGTGTTAGCTAATACAAGTCTATCATTTTAAAAGGCTAATTGATAATTAGAAAACCATTTTGCAATTATGTTAGCACAGCTGAAAACTGTTGTCCTGATTAAAGAAGCAATTAAACGGGCCTTCTTTAGACTAGTTGAGTATCTAGAGAATCAGCATTTGTGGGTTTGATTACAGGCTCTATATATCACCATATCATATTGCTGACAACGTCTAAACTTTAGTTAATATGTATTCATTATTACAGGAAAATAAACCTAAAACCAGATCGTTATTTACAATTTAATGGTGAGCTAATTATAGATTATGTTTATTAGTGTGATGAAATATAAGCAGGGCATTCTACCGGATATTTTTTTTAACATGGGCACTGTCTCATTGACCTAACATTATATCCTAATTTGACTTTGCTGCAGGTAATGATGTTCTTCACATGACCGTTTCTGGTAAACACACACTATATCAAATATAATCTAAGTTTATTTGTCACATGCACAGGATACAGAAGGTGTAAACGGTACAGTGAAATGGTTACTTGCATAGTAATATGCCATTTAGCAGACGCTTTTATCCAAAGCGACTTACAGTCATGTGTGCATACATTCTACGTATGGGTGGTCCCAGGAATCGAACCCACTACTCTGGCGTTACAAGCGCCATGCTCTACCAACTGAGCTACAGAACCACTAGTGGAGTCTTTTGTTTAGACATGTAGCTCGCTAGCTAAACAATGAACCATAATCCCAACTCATAACATTAGCTAGGTTCAATGTTAGCTAATTAACTAACATTAGGCTATAAATAGCAATACAAATGGCTCTGAGATACGAATAGTATTAGTACACAGGTCATGCATACAACGTTAGCTAGCGAACCAGCTAGCTAACAGTATGCTTTAACTTGTAATGAAAACAACTTTCTGACACAATTAGAAATGCATAATATCTGAATGTAGCTATCTAGACTCTCTTACCCATCTGTATACATGGATGAACGCTTCTTTTTTTACATTTACATTTAAGTCATTTAGCAGACGCTCTTATCCAGAGCGACTTACAAATTGGTGCATTCACCTTATGACATCCAGTGGGACAGTCACTTAACAATAGTGCATCTAAAACTTAGGGGGGGTGAGAGGGATTACTTATCCTATCCTAGGTATTCCTTAAAGAGGTGGGGTTTCAGGTGTCTCCGGAAGGTGGTGATTGACTCCGCTGTCCTGGCGTCGTGAGGGAGTTTGTTCCACCATTGGGGGGCCAGGGCAGCAAACAGTTTTGACTGGGCTGAGCGGGAGCTGTACTTCCTCAGTGGTAGGGAGGCGAGCAGGCCAGAGGTGGATGAACGCAGTGCCCTTGTTTGGGTGTAGGGCCTGATCAGAGCCTGGAGGTACTGAGGTGCCGTTCCCCTCACAGCTCCGTAGGCAAGCACCATGGTCTTGTAGCGGATGCGAGCTTCAACTGGAAGCCAGTGGAGAGAACGGAGGAGCGGGGTGACGTGAGAGAACTTGGGAAGGTTGAACACCAGACGGGCTGCGGCGTTCTGGATGAGTTGAAGGGGTTTAATGGCACAGGCAGGGAGCCCAGCCAACAGCGAGTTGCAGTAATCCAGACGGGAGATGACAAGTGCCTGGATTAGGACCTGCACCGCTTCCTGTGTGAGGCAGGGTCGTACTCTGCGGATGTTGTAGAGCATGAACCTACAGGAACGGGCCACCGCCTTGATGTTGGTTGAGAACGACAGGGTGTTGTCCAGGATCACGCCAAGGTTCTTGGCGCTCTGGGAGGAGGACACAATGGAGTTGTCAACCGTGATGGCGAGATCATGGAACGGGCAGTCCTTCCCCGGGAGGAAGAGCAGCTCCGTCTTGCCGAGGTGCAGCTTGAGGTGGTGATCCGTCATCCACACTGATATGTCTGCCAGACATGCAGAGATGCGATTCGCCACCTGGTCATCAGAAGGGGGAAAGGAGAAGATTAATTGTGTGTCGTCTGCATAGCAATGATAAGAGAGACCATGTGAGGTTATGACAGAGCCAAGTGACTTGGTATATAGCGAGAATAGGAGAGGGCCAAGAACAGAGCCCTGGGGGACACCAGTGGTGAGAGCGCGTGGTGAGGAGACAGATTCTCGCCACGCCACCTGGTAGGAGCGACCTGTCAGGTAGGACGCAATCCAAGTGTGGGCCGCGCCGGAGATGCCCAACTCGGAGAGGGTGGAGAGGAGGATCTGATGGTTCACAGTATCGAAGGCAGCCGATAGATCTAGAAGGATGAGAGCAGAGGAGAGAGAGTTAGCTTTAGTAGTGCGGAGCGCCTCCGTGATACAGAGGAGAGCAGTCTCAGTTGAATGACTAGTCTTGAAACCTGACTGATTTGGATCAAGAAGGTCATTCAGAGAGAGATAGCGGGAGAGCTGGCCAAGGACGGCACGTTCAAGAGTTTTGGAGAGAAAAGAAAGAAGGGATACTGGTCTGTAATTGTTGACATCGGAGGGATCGAGTGTAGGTTTTTTCAGAAGGGGTGCAACTCTCGCTCTCTTGAAGACGGAAGGGACGTAGCCAGCGGTCAGGGATGAGTTGATGGGTGAGGTAAGGGAGAAGGTCTCCGGAAATGGTCTGGAGAAGAGAGGAGGGGATAGGGTCAAGCGGGCAGGTTGTTGGGCGGCCGGCCGTCACAAGACGCGAGATTTCATCTGGAGAGAGAGGGGAGAAAGAGGTCAGAGCACAGGGTAGGGCAGTGTGAGCAGAACCAGCGGTGTCGTTTGACTTAGCAAACGAGGATCGGATGTCGTCGACCTTCTTTTCAAAATGGTTGACGAAGTCATCTGCAGAGAGGGAGGAGGGGGGGAGGGGGCGGAGGATTCAGGAGGGAGGAGAAGGTGGCAAAGAGCTTCCTAGGGTTAGAGGCAGATGCTTGGAATTTAGCGTGGTAGGAAGTGGCTTTAGCAGCAGAGACAGAGGAGGAAAATGTAGAGAGGAGGGAGTGAAAGGATGCCAGGTCCGCAGGGAGGCGAGTTTTCCTCCATTTCCGCTCGGCTGCCCGGAGCCCTGTTCTGTGAGCTCGCAATGAGTCATCGAGCCACGGAGCGGGAGGGGAGGACCGAGCCGGCCTGGAGGATAGGGGACATAGAGAGTCAAGGGATGCAGAGAGGGAGGAGAGGAGGGTTGAGGAGGCAGAATCAGGAGATAGGTGGGAGAAGGTTTGAGCGGAGGGAAGAGATGATAGGATGGAAGAGGAGAGAGTAGCGGGGGAGAGAGAGCGAAGGTTGGGACGGCGCGATACCATCCGAGTAGGGGCAGTGTGGGAGGTGTTGGATGAGAGCGAGAGGGAAAAGGATACAAGGCAGTGGTCGGAGACTTGGAGGGGAGTTGCAATGAGGTTAGTGGAAGAACAGCATCTAGTAAAGATGAGGTCGAGCGTATTGCCTGCCTTGTGAGTAGGGGGGAAGGTGAGAGGGTGAGGTCAAAAGAGGAGAGGAGTGGAAAGAAGGAGGCAGAGAGGAAAGAGTCAAAGGTAGACGTGGGGAGGTTAAAGTCGCCCAGAACTGTGAGAGGTGAGCCGTCCTCAGGAAAGGAGCTTATCAAGGCATCAAGCTCATTGATGAACTCTCCGAGGGAACCTGGAGGGCGATAAATGATAAGGATGTTAAGCTTGAAAGGGCTAGTAACTGTGACAGCATGAAATTCAAAGGAGGCGATAGACAGATGGGTAAGGGGAGAAAGAGAGAATGACCACTTGGGAGAGATGAGGATCCCGGTGCCACCACCCCGCTGACCAGACGCTCTCGGGGTGTGCGAGAACACGTGGGCGGACGAAGAGAGAGCAGTAGGAGTAGCAGTGTTGTCTGTGGTGATCCATGTTTCCGTCAGTGCCAAGAAGTCGAGGGACTGGAGGGAGGCATAGGCTGAGATGAACTCTGCCTTGTTGACCGCAGATTGGCAGTTCCAGAGGCTACCGGAGACCTGGAACTCCACGTGGGTCGTGCGCGCTGGGACCACCAGAGTAGGGTGGCCGCGGCCACGCGGTGAGGAGCGTTTGTATGGTCTGTGCAGAGAGGAGAGAACAGGGATAAACAGACACATAGTTGACAGGCTACAGAAGAGGCTACGCTAATGCAAAGGAGATTGGAATGACAAGTGGACTACACGTCTCGAATGTTCAGAAAGTTAAGCTACGTAGCAAGAATCTTATTGTCTAAAATGATTAAAATGATACAGTACTGCTGAAGTAGGCCAGCTGGCAGTGGGTGCGTTGTTGACACTACACTAATCAAGTCGTTCCGTTGAGTGTAATAGTTTCTGCAGTGTTGCTATTCGGGGGCTAGCTGGCTAGCTAGCAGTGTTGTTTACGTTACGTTGCGTTAAAAGAACGACTCTGTCACGGATGCGATGGTTGCCCTTAGTTTGAAGATATACTCCGTAGACAGGTGTTTTATACAACAGCCTTCTGTGTTCTCTTTTCGACTCTGCATTTGCAATAAAACGGCTGAATTCTCTTCATCTCCTAAGCTTTCATACTCTGCTTCCACCAGGCATTCCACTGATTTCAAAACTCGGCCCTCCAGTGAGAGCCAACTTTTGAAGTTCTTTGTGATATGTATAAAAAAAGCAGCTTTAGAAAGGATTTACCTACACATACTACGCAGAGCGTTATAGACAGAAAAAAATGTATGTTCAAATGCCTCTCCTGTGAAGTATTGGCGCGCGACATACAGCTACTTTCCTGAAACTAGTCACAATGTTCTGCAAAGGTGAAATGGGCTACTTCTATGTGAATTAATGGCAAGGCAGAACACACCTCAATTAAAATTGTTGTATGAAAATAAAAATGGTTAGAAAATAATTTTAAATTGACAAGTTGAACATAGCCTATAGATAATTAGCATGCAGCGTGCCTTGGTTTGAGAGCAGCGTGGGTTAACTGTCCTGTTGAGTAACAATCACATTTTGGAACAGTGAGTGCATTCTGACATCACACGCATAAATAATCTCACGCTGGGGTGACTGTTATTTGGAATTCATACGTGAAAAGATTAAAATAACTATACTGTTTATGAACAGTATTAGATTACTTTTGTTCCTGATTCTGATTATGTATCTCGACTAATTTCGTTTTAAAGTTTTGGGTTCTGTTTCCTGGACCCGTTCCAAGTTCCAACCCCTGATAGAAATTGATTGAAAGTTCGACAATATCTTGGAGAACGTGCCTTACTCGTCAACTTAACACCACAGTGGCTTGTTGATGCCCTTGGTTTGGTTTGACCCCCCCCTTAGAAGCAGATCTTGGATGGAAGTCTGGGCTTTGCTGCTGGGGTAAGAAAATATGCTTTTGAACCAGTCACACACACAAAAATGCCAATATAATCCTCCACTTCGGCAGGACGAGAGCTGTTTCTCTCTCTCACACACACACACATGTCCACCCACCTTTACCCAACCCAGGATTGCCCTGCTATCTAATATGTGAATGCAAGTAGATGTTAGATGTGACAGTCTTTTCAGTTGATGTGGTGGACTCAAAGTCAAAGGGTGGGTAAGACTTTTCCAAAGTATTCCCTACTGTCTCATAAGAAGAAGTGTAACTTTCTGGGAAGTTTTTCAGAAGCATTGCTACCTTCCTGACAGTTATTATATAATTCTCAATCTTAATAAAATATATGTGTAAGGCTGTAAATCCCACTGTCTCCTAGAATGACAGAAGAGGAATAGATGAATAAGGTATTATTGCTCACCTCAACAAACGATAATAGAAGACTCACCTTAGTATAGGGCTGTCCCCGACTTAGGAAAATGTTGGTCAACCAATATTTCTGTTTTGTTGACCAATCATGTATTTCTCCATATATAGACACATCCTATGTGTTTTAGTCTAATCTACTATATGTGCCGAGCTTGTCTGATGCTTTAAGAAAACTGTTTGATGAACTAATTAAGACGCTCACATGTCTGGAGCGAGTCCGACCGCAATTTATTTGCTTGTACCAGGACTGACTTGCTGCACTATGTAAAAAAAAAAAGAAATACAAAAGAAAAGACAGCAAGTGACTTTGACTAGCACCGGTTATCTCTCTCTCCTCCCTGCTTCAGCAATGACCACAGAACATTAACAGTGTGTATCGAGCTGTCCGTATTGCTGAGAGTGCAACAAAATTTCAGTCAAAGTTATGTTTCGGAAAAACATTTTCTATTCCCTCAACCCTTGCTCTCTTTACGTGACATGTGACCAATAGGGTTTGACCTATAGCGTATCATAATCACATCAATGAATTGGTTAAAACAAACTCTGAACACCGTAATACGTGACAGCGGAATGGATACAGAGGACGTGACAAATAGACTCAAAACGTGGGAATGTTTACTGGTTTCTCAGGAGGTAAAGGGGAAGTCAGATATGTGGAATACATTTGACTAGTTGTGGAAAATACAGGAGATCAAGAAAAATAAAATAAGGAGCAAGCCCTGTATGCATATTATGTGTGCCAAACAGGTTATACTGTTATATTTATAATTGACCGTTTGTGACAATGTAAACAACACTAAATAAATTATAAGCGTACCAGTGAGTTTGTTGTAAGCCTTTATTACAGCAAAGAATAAAAACAATTCCATTCCTTTGTGAATGCAATTTTTGAAATGGAGCGGTTTAGGGCTATTTATTGTTTACGCTAATTATTCAATGGTCGCTATATTTTATTTGAACCAAATTGCATGTTTGCATTACAAATCATGAATGACTCATATGCTTTGTGATGACATGAACAAATAAATGATTGATTGATACACTGACGATTTTGCAGGTTTTCCGACTTACAAAGCATGTCTGTAATTTTTATCATAGGTGGACTTCAACTGTGAGAGATGGAATCTAAAACAAAAATCCAGAAAATCACATGATCGTATGATTTTTAAGTAATTAATTAGCATTTTATTGCATGACATAAGTATTTGATCACCTACCAACCAGTAAGAATTCCGGCTCTCACAGACGTGTTAGTTTTTCTTTAAGAAATACTCCTGTTCTCCACTTTTTACCTGTATTAACTGCACCTGTTTGAACTCGAAGAAGGATGAGTACAACCCCAAGAACACCATCCCAACTGTGAAGCATGGAGGTGGAAACATCATTCTTTGGGGATGCTTTTCTGCAAAGGGGACAGGACGACTGCACCTTATTGAGGGGAGGATGGATAGGGCCATGTATCGCGAGATCTTGGCCAACAACCTCCTTCCCTCAGTAAGAGCATTGAAGATGGGTCGTGGCTGGGTCTTCCAGCATGACAACGATCCGAAACACACAGCCAGGGCAACCAAGGAGTGGCTCCGTAAGAAGCATCTCAAGGTCCTGAAGTGGCCTAGGCAGTCTCCAGACCTGAACCCAATAGAAAATCTTTGGAGGGAGCTGAAAGTCCGTATTGCCCAGCGACAGCCCGGAAACCTGAAGAATCTGGATAAGGTCTGTATGGAGGAGTGGGCCAAAATCCCTGCTGAAGTGTGTGCAAACCTGGTCAAGAACTACAGGAAACGTATGATCTCTGTAATTGCAAACAAAGGTTTCTGTACCAAATATTAAGTTCTGCTTTTCTGATGTATCACATACTTATGTCATGCAATAAAATGCAAATTCATTATTTAAAAATCATACAATGTGATTTTCTAGATTTTTGTTTTAGATTCCGTCTCTCACAGTTGAAGTGTACCTATGATAAAAATGACAGACCTCTACATGCTTTAAGTAGGAAAACCTGCAAAATTGGCAGTGTTTCAAATACTTGTTCTCCCCACTAAGTATAGAAATATAGGCCTAAGTAAGTTAGTGTTAAAACTAAACAGGATGCGCTCTTAGGCCTATAGCTTGATGGTGATTATACAAGGTTGCTATACTAAGCCTACTAATGGTAATGACATTACTTATTATTATAATGATGATCGTAATAACAACAATAAGAAGGGTTTAAAGCTTTAATATTTAATGATTTTAGCTCCACAAACTCATATTCATTACCTAAAAATAGGCATGTTTAATTTTGGCTGTTTTAGCATTCCAAATAAAATATCTTTCTCATATAATAAAAAAACGAGTGTTCTGGAGTAGGCAGCGTCATTAGTAAGTAAGTAAACTGTGATTGGACCAAAGTGTTAATCAATGTGATGTTTCCATAAATAGACAAGTTTTTACCTCTTCACACTAACTTTCTATTGAAATTGATTGTGTTAATTCATATGTTTTCATGTGAATGCCAAGTATGTCTACTTCACCATCCACCCATTTTATTGGTAAACTACAAGGTAGTGTAAACATTGTATTTTAATGATCCAATACATAATATGGTACACTTTTCATAATTCGGTTTTAGTCCAGAGAGGCTAGGAAAGTGATCAAGATCTGAGGCTGTGCAGTGATCCAGATTGGTCGGACTTTGAAAAAAACTTGAGTCATCTGCATTCATTGACACATTTTGTTTCTAACCCCTTGATATTCTTGTTGGATCTGATTTAAATGGCTCTCATTTCAATGGATATAATAAATAGATATGGTGACAATGGACAGCCTTGTTTTACTCATTTTAAAAGCTCAATACCTTCTGAGATGTAACCATTATTTACTATTTTACACCTGGGGTTGCTGTACATAACTTTAACCCATTGTATAAGAGATTAACCAACATTTAAGTAATCCAGGCATTTATATATATACATACTAGTTGTACTTTATTAAATGCCTTTTCAAAACCTGCCTGGTATCTTTGATGTTTCATAATGTTCAGTTGTTTCAAGTAATTGTCGTATATTATCTCCATATGTATCGTCCATGTAAAACACCTGTCTGATCAGGATGAACAATATCTGGCATCCTGTCGGACTGTATCACAGTACGGCAACTGCACCGCCCTCAACCACAAGGGTGGTGCGGTCTGCACAACGCATCACCAGGGGCAAACTACCTGCCCTCTATGACACCTACAGTACCCGGTGTCACAGGAAGGCCAAAAAGATCAAGGACAACAACCACTCGAGCAAGTGCCTGTTCACACCACTATCATCCAGAAGGCGAGGTCAGTACAGGTGCATCAAAGCTGGGACTGAGAGAAGCTGTTTTTCAATCAATCTATATCTAGGCCTTCAGACTGTTCACTAAGTCAGTGAGGCTGCTGCCTACACTGAGACCCAATCACTGGACACTTTAATAAATGGATCACTCGTCACTTTAAACAATGCCACTTTAATATGTTTTCATATCTTACATTATTCATATCACATGTACATACTGTATTTTATACTATCTACTGCACCTTGCCTATCCTGCTCGGCCGTCGCTCATTCATACACTTATGTACATATTCTCATTCACTCCTTTAGATTTGTGTGTATTAGGTAGTTTTTGGGGAATTGTTAGATTACTTGTTAGATATTACTGCACTGTTGGAACTAGAAGCACAAGCATTTGATTAGATATATCGTAAAAAATGAATGAACACAAAAATGTGCTTTCTGGCCTTGTAGGGCTTATGGGCGGGGTGTATGACTTTGTGGCTGTGGTAACTAGTAACGATCCTGAAGGAGGATCTCTTCTTTATACTTGGTCCATTTTTAAACGACCTCCCCATAAGAAGTTGCAGCCACTATTTTAATGTAATTTCCTGTGCTAAAGAGGAAATGCAACTTTAGGTTCCACCTCTGAAGAGGCTTGCACAAGTTACCACAGCCACAAAGTAAAAATAGTCTATCGTAAAAATGTATGCAAACAAAAATGACCTTTTTGGTCTTAATTTAAGGTTCAGTCTAGGCATAATGATAGCAGTGTGGTTAAGGTGATGGTTAGGGTTAGGTTTCAAAGCTGATTTTAACAAGATCAATTGTAGAAATGGGTGTATCTGTTGTAATTAGTGATGACCCTTCAAGCTTAGCTAGCATGCTAACCTTATCTAGCTAGCTAGATAACTTGCTAGCCTTATCTAGCTAATTATCTATTGTTGCTGGGTTGCTAGCTAGCTAGGACTCCGGTACACAGGAGGCGGAGGTGACACCGGCAGCTAGCTAGGACACCAGAGGGCAGTGTCCTTTTGTCCCCGCCTGTCGGGCACTGCTTTCCCGCAGTTTCTATTATATAATTGTAAAGGATCCATAACTCTGCAACTCTTTAGGCTAGAAACAAGCTGTAAAAGGCACAAAGATATGGCTCGAGTGAACATGGGGATAGCTTTGTTAAGTCTCTATGGTTGAGTGATACGACCTTCAAAAGTCACTGACTTAAAACCGTTTTCTTTTACTTTGCTTTAAATGAGAATTGAATCATATTTGACCATTTAAGACTGCCAAAATGAGCTAATTCACCTTCTGAAAACTGCAGACAATTACTTTTGACTATATATGGAAAATTCTACACATACTTCAAAAGTTAGTTCAAAATAGATTTGAGCTACTAGAGGGTAACAAGGCCAGAAGACCAATGTTCAAACCAATGATGTCTATAAACCCTGTATGATTGACAGGGACACTGTACTGAAGCCAATGCGCAGCCATCTTGGTACTCCTCCTCCGGTGTCAAAAAATAATTTGGACTCTATAGAAATTCATTTATTGAATAATCTACATTTGTTTTGACATGTGTATTCTATTACAGGACACCTTAATACATATTTGTAAAATATATTATGTGAGCTAAACATAACAAAAAATTATTAAAATAAATATATATTTTCATTATTAAAGTATTATTATTTTGGTACTAATGTTACTGTCCCCACTACAACCACAAACAATACTTGAATACCTATCATTTTAGAATTCTGTTCATTCCTATGGATTACCGTGCCTACTGGGGAGTGCCAATATGGCCAACCGGTGGCTTCAAAGCCTCTCAAAGGGTGGGTGAATTTTGGCCCATTCATCCTGGCAGAGCTGGTGTAACTGAGTCAGGTTTGTAGGCCTCCTTGCTCGCACACGCTCTTTCAGTGCTGCCGACACATTTTCTATAGGATTGAGGTCAGGGTTTTGTGATGGCCACTCCAATACCTTGACTTTGTTGTCCTTAAGCCATTTTGCCACAACTTTGGAAGTATGCTTAGGACGGCTCACCTCTCACAGTTCTGGGCGACTTTAACCTCCCCACGTCTACCTTTGACTCATTCCTCTCTGCCTCCTTCTTTCCACTCCTCTCCTCTTTTGACCTCACCCTCTCACCTTCCCCCCCTACTCACAAGGCAGGCAATACGCTCGACCTCATCTTTACTAGATGCTGTTCTTCCACTAACCTCATTGCAACTCCCCTCCAAGTCTCCGACCACTACCTTGTATCCTTTTCCCTCTCGCTCTCATCCAACACTTCCCACACTGCCCCTACTCGGATGGTATCGCGCCGTCCCAACCTTCGCTCTCTCTCCCCCGCTACTCTCTCCTCTTCCATCCTATCATCTCTTCCCTCTGCTCAAACCTTCTCCAACCTATCTCCTGATTCTGCCTCCTCAACCCTCCTCTCCTCCCTTTCTGCATCCTTTGACTCTCTATGTCCCCTATCTTCCAGGCCGGCTCGGTCCTCCCCTCCCGCTCCGTGGCTTGACGACTCAATGCGAGCTCACAGAACAGGGCTCCGGAAGGCCGAGCGGAAATGGAGGAAAACTCGCCTCCCTGCGGACCTGGCATCCTTTCACTCCCTCCTCTCTACATTTTCCTCCTCTGTCTCTGCTGCTAAAGCCACTTTCTACCACTCTAAATTCCAAGCATCTGCCTCTAACCCTAGGAAGCTCTTTGCCACATTCTCCTCCCTCCTGAATCCCCCCCCCCTCCCTCTCTGCAGATGACTTCGTCAACCATTTTGAAAAGAAGATCGACGACATCCGATCCTCGTTTGCTAAGTCAAACAACACCGCTGGTTCTGCTCACACTGCTCTACCCTGTGCTCTGACCTCTTTCTCCCCTCTCTCTCCAGATGAAATCTCGCGTCTTGTGACTGGCCGGCCGCCCAACAACCTGCCCGCTCGACCCTATCCCCTCCTCTCTTCTCCAGACCATTTCCGGAGACCTTCTCCCTTACCTCACCTCGCTCATCAACTTATCCCTGACCGCTGGCTACGTCCCTTCCGTCTTCAAGAGAGCGAGAGTTGCACCCCTTCTGAAAAAACCTACACTCGATCCCTCCGATGTCAACAACTACAGACCAGTATCCCTTCTTTCTTTTCTCTCCAAAACTCTTGAACGTGCCGTCCTTGGTCAGCTCTCCCGCTATCTCTCTCAGAATGACCTTCTTGATCCAAATCAGTCAGGTTTCAAGACTAGTCATTCAACTGAGACTGCTCTTCTCTGTATCACGGAGGCGCTCCGCACCGCTAAAGCTAACTCTCTCTCCTCTGCTCTCATCCTTCTAGACCTATCGGCTGCCTTCGATACTGTGAACCATCAGATCCTCCTCTCCACCCTCTCCAGTTGGGCATCTCCGGAAGCCCACGCATTTGGATTGCGTCCTACCTGACAGGTCGCTCCTACCACGTGGCGTGGCGAGAATCTGTCTCCTCACCACGCGCTCTCACCACTGGTGTCCCCCAGGGCTCTGTTCTAGGCCCTCTCCTATTCTCGCTATACACCAAGTCACTTGGCTCTGTCATAACCTCACATGGTCTCTCCTATCATTGCTATGCAGACGACACACAATTAATCTTCTCCTTTCCCCCTTCTGATGACCAGGTGGCTTAATCGCATCTCTGCATGTCTGGCAGACATATCAGTGTGGATGAGCTAGGACTCCGGTACACAGGAGGATCACCACCTCAAGCTGAACTTCGGCAAGACGGAGCTGCTCTTCCTCCCGGGGAAGGACTGCCCGTTCCATGATCTCGCCATCACGGTTGACAACTCCATTGTGTCCTCCTCCCAGAGCGCTAAGAACCTTGGCGTGATCCTGGACAACAAACTGTCGTTCTCAACTAACATCAAGGCGGTGGCCCGTTCCTGTAGGTTCATGCTCTACAACATCCGCAGAGTCCACGACCCTGCCTCACACAGGAAGCGGCGCAGGTCCTAATCCAGGCACTTGTCATCTCCGTCTGGATTACTGCAACTCGCTGTTGGCTGGGCTCCCTGCCTGTGCCATTAAACCCCTACAACTCATCCAGAACGCCGCAGCCCGTCTAGTGTTCAACCTTCCCAAGTTCTCTCACGTCAACCCGCTCCTCCGCTCTCTCCACTGGCTTCCAGTTGAAGCTCGCATCCGCTACAAGACCATGGTGCTTGCCTACGGAGCTGTGAGGGGAACGGCACTCAGCCTCAGTACCTCCAGGCTCTGATCAGGCCCTACACCCAAATAAGGGCACTGCGTTCATCCACCTCTGGCCTGCTCACCTCCCTACCACTGAGGAAGTACAGTTCCCGCTCAGCTCAGTCAAAACTGTTCGCTGCTCTGGCTCCCCAATGGTGGAACAAACTCCCTCACGACGCCAGGACAGCGGAGTCAATCACCACCTTCCGGAGACACCTGAAACCCCACCTCTTTAAGGAACACCTAGGATAGGATAAAGTAATCCTTCTCACCCCCTCCCCCCCCTTAAAATATTTAGATGCACTATTGTAAAGTGGTTGTTCCACTGGATGTCATAAGGTGAATGCACCAATTTGTAAGTCGCTCTGGATAAGAGCGTCTGCTAAATGACTTAAATGTAAATGTAATGCTTGGGATCATTGTCCATTTGGAAGACCCATTTGCGACCAAGCTTTAACTTCCGGACTCACGTCTTGAGATGTTGCTTCAATATATCCACATCATTTTCCATTTTCATGATGCCATCTATTTTGTGAAGTGCACCAGCCCCTCCTGAAGCAATGCACCCCTACAACATGATGCTGCCACCCCTGTGCTTCACGGTTGGGATGGTGTTCTTTGGCTTGCAAGCCTCGTTTTACTGTGGATATAGATACTTTTGTACCGGTTTCCTCCACCATTATCCACAATGTCCTTTGCTGTTGTTCTGGGATTGATTTGTACTTTTTACGTTAATCTCTAGGAGACAGAACACGTCTCCATCCTGAGCGATATGACGGCTGCATGGTCCCATAATGTTTATACTTGCGCACTATTGTTTGTACAGATGAATGTGGTGACTTCAAGCATTTGGAAATTGCAACCAAGGATGAACCAGACTTGTGGAGGTCAACTATTTTTTCTAAGGTCTTGGCTGATTTCTTTGAATTTCCCATGATGTCAAGCAAAGAGGCACTGAGTTTGAAGGTAGGCCTTGAAATATATCCACAGGTACACTCCATTTGACTCAAATGATCTCAATTAGCATATCACTAGCTTCTTAAGCCATTACATACTTTTCTGGAATTTTCCAAGCTGTTAAAAGGCACAGTCAACTTAGTGTATGTAAACTTCTGACCCACTGGAATTGTGATACAGTTGTTGGAAAAATGACTTGTGTCATGCACAAAGAAGTTGTCCTAACTGAATTGCCAAAACTATGGTTTGTTAACAAGAAATTTGTGGAGTAGTTGAAAACTTCCGACTTCAACTGTGTGCTTGTGCGCGCGCACACACACACTGTCATATAGACTCAAGTGAAATGTGAACTCATTGTAAGAAACTTTTTAATCCAAGAATCCATTCATGTGAAGCCACTACAAATAACTTTAAAGAAATTCCTTAATTTCTAATTCCAATTTGCACCCCATGAAGGATTGCAATATCGGCTATAGCATCTAGTAAGATCATCATTGATTCAATTTCAACCTTGTGTGAAGAAAGAGATGAACAAAAACCTCAGTTCTTCCTTCACTATGGTTCACACTTTCCTATCTTATCTTTTCTATCTCATTTAGTTCTTGTTCAAGTTTCTTCTACTAAGGAATGTTTAGCATTGTTTAGCATTTTATTGACAGCTATATATCTGGGTCTGATGCAGAAGCTTCAGAAGCACCGTTTCTCCTGAAAGACGGGCATACCATTCATGACACCTGAATCAATAAGCAACTTGGCACGCTCGTTACCTGTAGCTAATTACCACATCCATCTCTCCCAGTGTCAAAGCACTCTTCCTCCTCTCTCTCCCGCTCCTCTCTCTCTCTTGCTGAGTACACAGAGGACCAACACCCGGACAGCTGATGAAACTGAGGAGATATTCTGTCTGCAATAATGCCCTTTCGTGGGAAAAAAACAGATTCTGAGTGGCTGTGCTCCTGCCCAGTCATGTGAAATCCATAGTTTAGGGCCTAATGAATTAATTTCAATTGACTGATTTCCTTATATGAACTGTAACTCAGTAAAATGGTTGAATTGTTGCATGTTGCGTTTATATTTCTGTTCAGTATGTGTGTGTATATATATCATTTGTTTTTCTACAGGACAATGACCAAACACACCTCCAGGCTATTTTACCAAAAAGGGGAGTGATCGAGTGTTGCATCAGATGACATGTGCCCCCTTCCGGTACCAGAGGTACCATGAAGGAATAAGTGAAGTAAGTGAAGTTCTGATGACTCAGAACCATGTCTAAACCCATTGTCTGAAGAGAGTCGGCTGGTGACCAATCCTGTTCTTGCCATGAGTTTGATCCTCAGCTATTGCTTATGTTCCCAGAGTAATCGGCATAATGCCACCGTTGAGACAGACACTCCCAAGCAACACACTCCTGTCAGCAGCCTTTGCTTCTTATTTTTTCTCTGCTCTCCCCAAGTATGGCTGATTCCAAACTCGAAGTCCTCCGGTCCTGACTTCAGAGTCTTGAAAAGCTATTTTCATATTGTCGGCATGATGCGTTGATAATGAAGTGGACTGGGCTTTTGCTGGTTGGTTCTCCTCCGGGTCTTTCTCACTCAAACACCCACAGTCATATCCACACGCATCCCCCGAGCACCGGCCCCTTCCATTACATCTGTTTCAAATCCAAACAAGGAGAGGTCTCAACACCCCAGGAAGAAAAAACATTTGAGAGAACCAATCAATGCATCCGCTTCATTTCTGAGCGACTATTGCATTAACCAATGGCCTCCTTTCCAGACCAGCTAGTTACAGCTCTTCCTTGCTGTGTGGTCATGTGGGTCGCGTCAGCAAGGCTAGCTCTTCCCTAGTAAAAGGTGGAATGAATGTCTTTGATCAAGCTATTGGGGAGTAGTGCATTGTGGGGCTTTGTGAACTGAACTGAACAGCACACACACAGCTCTGTGCTGACATTTCTTACAATACATTTTGGAGCAAAATGCTCCCAAATTAAAATTCCAGGTAGCACAGTAAAATATTTAGGAGCGTGTGCGACCAAAATGTTAGCACTGTAGAGCCATTACTCACACTCCCTGCTGGATCTGGAGGAAAGTGCCAGGGCCTATAGGGATGTGTTTGTGACGTATTCCAGAGGACGTGTGAATTTGAGGCAGTGTTTATTTTCGGTCCTCTGTCCCTTTTCGTTATTTGTGTTATTGCATAACATTCATGCCAAATGTTGCTTAGGGAATGGGGGTCACCTTTATCATTGCACAACAGTCCTATTCCAAAAGACTGAGATCCCCCGAGGACTTTCTCTGTTAGCTTTTTTATTTATTTTGAGGCCAACTGAACTTCCCCACTCCGAGCAGAAGCCGACTGCACACAGCAAATAATAGTGCCTGCTAACTGTTACTTCCTTTTTGCTTCGCCCTCAGGTGATGTTGGCGGCGTCCTATTGGTCGTTGCTGGCACTGGCGATAGACATGGCAGAGGATTTGGGAAAGTATGGCTCGTTTGCGTTCGTCCCTGTGGCGGTGGGCTTTGCCCTCGGCGCGGCCTTCGTCTACCTGGCTGACCTCATTATGCCTGCTCTGGTGAGTCTTGTTGGTGCTGCAGCCTCCCGGAAATGAACTTAATTCACACATACAGTACATACCACTCTGACATGTCAAACACAATAGCCAAAGAGGTTGGCCTCTATACATTGTTTGCTCATACACCACAGGTAATATCAATCAATCAAGCTTGATTTATATAAGCACATTTCTTAGAACAAATGCAATTTACAATTTAAAGTGCTTGACAAATGAAATGTAGGTCTACCTGTTGGAAATTCGATAAAGGCGGGAAATAAATCAGGACAGGATGAGGGTTGGATAGAGGGTGAGAGGGTTGGATAGAGGGTGAGAGGGTTGGATAGAGGGCAAATTAGATTATATGATATTGTTACATACAGTGGTTTTATTCTGTACTAGCGCAGTGGACTATCACTGGTAAATGTATCAAAAAGGTAAGTAGGATGGTGCAATGAGGCCAATCTTGTAACCTAAACCATTTGCAATTGGTGATCAATTGATGTACTGTCAGCTAAAAAAGTAGGAAAAGTAGGCTATTCCTTAAACATCATCCTAACACCCTACATACATCTTTTCACAGCGATTACAGGCTTTAACACAAATCATTACGGTTGTCCCCACCATCCTCTTCCTCCTCTCCTCCATCTCTATCCCACTATATCTCCTGCTCCTCTCCCCTGGTTTCCCCAGTGATGACAGTGGGAGGACGGAGCAGATTGGAATCGGGGGGGAGACGTAGGGGTCTTGGCTGTGGGCTGGGGTGCCCCTCTGGGGGGTCGGACCAGGCTGTTTGGACAGCTGCTGGTGTCAATTTTACTGGCTCCTGGGCAAACACTGGGCCCTGAATGATAGCAGGAGAGAGGGGGAGTGCAGGTGGGTGGTGGAGGCAGTGCCAGCCTAGCAGCAGCAGCACCGGGTCCGTCGACCCCCGTTCTGACCCCCCTCAACCTGGTGATAAGGCTGCCTTGTACCTGGAAGTCTCTGTATCTGCATCGATCTCTCTCTCTCTCTTTCTCTTCCCTATCAACACTACTGTTTTCCCCAGTCACAGTCTTTTGTGCGCCAGCAGCGTTTCTAGGATAAGGGAAAACAAACGTCAGGTGGTTGGGTGACTGCGGAGCAAGCTGTTGCAGGATTAAGTGTCATAGGACCATGAACTGTATCTCTGTATGTGGGAGCAAGGGCTTTGTCAGCGAGATGATACTGACTTAACTGGACCTGGTCAAACACTTTCAAACAAAGCCACAGCTTTGCACAAGGTACAAGTCGGGTAACAGGATGTTGCCCCACGCAATGGGAGTGTTGCATCGTGGGAGATAACATTAGCTCCCATCCATAGCTTCCTGTGGCACACAGCCAAGGGCCAAGTGTGCACAATGCCAACGTGTTCGGCCCTATTTTGATTTGTTTATCACCTTTTTTGGTTAATACATGATTCTATATGTGTTATTTCATAGTTGTGATGTCTTCACCTTTATTCTACAATGTAGAAAATAGTAATAATAAAGAAAAACCCTTGAAGGAGTAGGTGTGTTCAAACTTTTGACTGGTCCCCAAAAATATATGGGGGATTGGAAATGATGCAGTCAATGACATTGATGGAAGCAAAAATCTATCTGCAGTATTAAAGGTGATTTACCCCTTTAAAAAAATATATATGTATCCACTACAGTAACAAGATCATCCACATGTATTGATCACATTCTTTATAATACTGTAGAACCTTGTTCTAAAGCTGTTTTCCGTACCCATTGGATGCAGTGATCACAATATAGTGGCAATATCCAGGATTTCCAAAGTTCCAGAAGCTTGGCCTAAAATGGTATATGCTGTGACTCTTAAGTGGATGATGTTATGAATATTTGTTGGTCTGATGTGATTAATAAGGAGCATCCAGATGCTGCACTTGATGAATTTAGGAAATTACTTTCAATTATTGAGGATACAATCTTCCCAGCAGAGTCATTAGATCATTTATTTTGGTACTGTCCATATGTAGCTCGTTTTTAGTCACAGGTCCAGGAATGGCTGAAGAATTGCAACATTTACCTAGAACTAACGCTGCAGATAGCAATACTGGGTGATTTGAAAAGTCATAGTCAATCAATCGATAATATAATTGTTTAGCAACATTTTTTATCTGTAATTTACAATCTGTAGAAGCTATGAGAATTGAAAGGTTCAGTACTTTTGTGAAGCATCACATCACAGTTGAAAATATATGGCAAATAGAAATCCAAAATGGATGGTGTTAAGAGATAGATTGGAGAGGTTGAAGGGGAATGAAGGGTGGGACTAATAACAACAAGATAACCAATGTAAAACATACAGGGTCCGTAAAATGTATATGGGTTCTGAAATGTTGTGAAATCGCACAGTTACAAATAGAAATCAAACTGGATGGACATTAGAAATAGAGGACATACTAAATATATGTATTACAAAATAGATTGTGTCTGTAAAATGTGTATAATCTGAAGGTAGAAGCCTAAGGTGCTATTGTTTATTCAAATTGGGAGAGGGGTGATAGGGTTTTCAGTGTATGTGTATGTGTATGTATGTATGTATGTAATGTATGTTGTATGTATGTATGTATGTATGTATGTATGTATGTATGTATGTATGGTATGTATGTATGTATGTATGTATGTATGTATGTATGTATGTATGTATGTGTGTGTGTGTGTGTGTGTGTGTGTGTGTGTGTGTGTGTGTGTGTGTGTGTGTGTGTGTGTGTGTGTGTGTGTGTGTGTGTGTGTGTGTGTGTGTGTGTGTGTGTGTGTGTGTGTGTGTGTGTGTGTGTGTGTGTGTGTGTGTGTGTGTGTGTGTGTGTGTGTGTGTGTGTGTATGTATATTTTTTATATACCTTTATTTATTTATTTAATTATATACAGTTGAAGCCGGAAGTTTACATACACTTAAGTGGTAATTAAAACTCGTTTTTCAACCACTCCAGAACTATAGTTTGATAAAAAGACATTTGTGGAAAGTCGGTTACGACATCTACTTTGTGCATGACACAAGTAATTTTTCCAAAAGTTGTTTACAGACCGAGTGAATTATAAGGGAAATAATCTATCAAAATTCCAGTGGGTCAGAAGTTTACATACACTAAATTGACTGTGCCTTTAAACAGCTGGAACAGTTCCAGAAAATGATTTCATGGCTTTAGAAGCTTCTGATAGGCTAATTGACATCATTTGAATCAATTGGAGGTGTACCTGTGGATGTATTTCAAGGCCTACCTTCAAACTCAGTGCCAATGACTGCATTGTCGGAACTAGAAGCACAAGCATTTCGCTACACTCGCATTAACATCTGCTAACCATGTGTATGTGGCAAATAAAATTTGATTTTATTTGATTTCTTTGCTTGACATCATGGGAAAATCAAAAGAAATCGGCCAAGACCTCAGAAAAAGTCTGGTTCATCCTTGGGAGCAGTTTCCAAACGCCTGAAGGTACCACCTTCATCTGTACAAACAATAGTATGCAAGTATAAACACCATGGGACCACTCAGCTGTCATACCGCTCAGGAAGGTGACGTGTTCTGTCTCCTAGAGCTGAACGTACTTTGGTGGGAAAAGTGCAAATCAATCACAGAACAACAGCAAAAGGACCTTGTGAAGATGCTGGAGGAAACGGGTACAAAAGTATATATCCACCGTAAAACAAGTCCTATATCGATATAACCTGAAAGGCCGCTCAGCAAGGAAGAAGCCACTGCCCCAAAACTGCCATTAAAAAGCCAGACTACGGTTTGCAACTGCACATGGGGACAAAGATCGTACAATTTAGAGAAATATCCTCTGGTCTGATGAAACAAAATAGAACTGTTTGACCATAATGACCATTGTTTGGAGGAAAAAGGGGGAGGCTTGCAAGCCGAAGAACACCATACCAACCGTGAAGCACGGGGGTGGCAGCATCATGTTGCGGGGGTGCTTTGCTGCAGGAGGGACAATTATGTGGATATATTGAAGCAACATCTCAAGATATCAGTCAGGAAGTTAAAGCTTGGTCGCAAATGGCTCTTCCAAATGGACAATTACCCCAAGAATTATTCCAAAATTGTGGCAAAATAGCTTAAGGACAACAAAGTCAAGGTATTGAATTGGCCATCACAAAGCCCTGACATCAATCTCATAGAATATTTGTGGGCAGAACTGGGACAGCATGTGTGAGCAAGGATGACTACAAACCTGACTCAGTTACACCAGCTCTGTCAGGAGGAATGGGCCTAAATTCACCCAATTTATTGTGGGAAGCTTGTGGAAGGGTACCCGAAATGTTTGACCCAAGTTAAACAATTTAAAGGCAATGCTACCAAATACTAATTGAATGTATGTAAACTTCTGACCCACTGTGAATGTGGTGAAATAAATCATTCTCTACTATTTTTCTGAAATTTCACATTCTTAAAATAAAGTGGAAATCCTAATTGACCTAAAACAGGGGATTTTTACTGGGATTAAATGTCAGGAAATGTGAAAAACTGAGTTTAAATGTATTTGGCTAAGGTGTATGTAAACTTCCGACTTCAACTTTATATGGATATATATATATATTTACCCCCAAAATATGGGGGATTGGAAATGAATTACATTGATGGAAGCAGCAATCTATCCACAATATTAAAGCTTATCCACCCCTTAAAATTACAATAATATTTAACGCTTGTCCAAAAGGACCTCATTACTTTTTCTCTGCACTTCTTCTCGGCCAAGTCTTCTGCTTTCCACTTTTGACTTTCCCTGTACTTCCCGATGGCTAATAACACAACCCCATCTCTAACTGAGAGGCAGGGGTGTCTTAAAAAATATGTGTCAGAAAATGTATGTTTGTAAGGAGGAGAGGAACACCTCATTAACCTCCCCTCTCTCCTTGTCACACCATCAGATTTCCCCTGAAACTGGAATCTGTTCCCCCTCTTCTCTCTTGTGGCTAGCAATTATGCTAATTTGCCTTCAAGACTCCTCAACTAGTGGGGTGTAACTTATTTTTGGCGACATTTTAATTTGTCACCTTTTAGAAAGTGTCTTGTACTTTCTACTTGGTATCTGTTGATAATTGGTCAAGTTCTCGTGTAAGACTTTCCAGTATTATTTCTTACCTCACTGAAAGTCTAAAAGTATTGGGCATGGGCAATGGCGCGGCCTCTAACCGGAGATTTGAAAGGCTCGCAGAGACAAAATGTTGCTCTTTAAAAGCTAATTTAATTCAATTCTACACATTTTGCCAGAGGCAGTATGAAAAATGTAGTTAAAACAATTTTTCTGCAATTGTACACTTTTTGCCATAGCATAAAAACACAGCATAAGCAATCTGACATTCTATAAAGAAATCTTACATTTATTGAATTTTAGATTCTCGCTGACTGTCTCGTTTTAATTTTGGTAATTTTTTTTTTGTCCAAAAATATATAGCTCCATTATCTTTCCTACATACTTTTTTATCTGGTTTTAATCATTTAAGTTTACGCTAAAAACGTTTTGGCTGTAAAATACAGCTATTAATGCTCTCAATGTTTTAGTAGGTAGGCCTACTTCCTCTTATCAAAGTTCTGCGTGTACACACACACACAGGCACATTCTAAATTAGTGTTCTCCCAATTTCTGATTGGAATGTTGACTCCATTTAGGTTTTGGCAAGTCGGTTAGGTCTAGAGGTCGACCGATTAATCGGAATGGCCGATTTAAATTAGGACCGATTTCAAGTTTTCATAACAATCGTAAATCGTTATTTTTGGACACCGATTTAAACTTTTTATTTATTTTATTTTTACACATTTATTTAATCTTTATTTAACTAGGCAAGTCAGTTAAGAACACATTCTTATTTTCAATGACGGCCTAGGAACGGTGGGTTAACTGCCATGTTCAGGGGCAGAACGACAGATTTTCACCTTGAATCCCCCGAGCTGACAATCTTGCTACCTTAAAGTTAACTAGTCCAACGCTCTAAACACCTGCCTCTCATTGCACTCCACGAGGAGACAGCCTGTTATGCAAATGCAGTAAACCAAGGTAAGTTGCTAGCTAGCATTAAACTTGTCTTATAAAAAACAATCAATCAATCATAATCACTAGTTAACTACACATGGTGATGATATTACTAGTTTATCTAGCGTGTTCTGCGTTGCATTCTAATTGATGTGGTGCGTATCGTTACTCCAATGTATACCGAACCATGAACATCAATGCCTTTCTTAAAATCAATACACAGAAGTATATATTTTTAAACCTGCATATTTAGCTAAAAGAAATCCAGGTTAGCAGGCAATATTAACCAGGTGAAATTGTGTCACTTCTCTTGTGTTCATTGCAGAGTCAGTGTATATGCAAAAGTTTGGGACGCCTAATTTGCCAGAATTTTAGGTAATTATGACATAACATTGAAGGTTGGGCAATGTAACAGAAATATTTAGACTAATGGATGCCACCCCTTAGATAAAATACGGAACGGTTCCGTATTTCACTGAAAGAATAAACGTCTTGTTTTCGATGATAGTTTCCGGGTTCGACCATATTAATAACCTCAGGCTCGTATTTCTGTGTGTTATCATGTTATAATTAAGTCTATGATTTGATATTTGATTGAGCAGTCTGACTGAGCGGTGGTAGGCAGCAGCAGGCACTAAACATTTATTCAAACAGCACTTTTGTGCGTTTTGCCAGTAGCTCTTCATTGTGCGTCAAGCATTGCGCTGTTTATGACTTCAAGCCTATCAACTCCCGAGATTAGGCTGGTGTAACCAATGTGAAATGGCTAGCTAGTTAGCGGGGTGCGAGCTAATAGCGTTTAAAACGTCACACGCTCTGAGACGTGGAGTGGTTGTTCCCCTTGCTCTGCATGGGTAATGCTGCTTTGAGGGTGGCTGTTGTCGTTGTGTTCCTGGTTCGAGCCCAGGGAGGAGCAAGGAGAGGGACGGAAGCTATACTGTTACACTGGCAATACTAAAGTGCCTATAAGAACATCCAATAGTCAAAGGTTAATGAAATACAAATGGTATAGAGAGAAATACAGTGGGGCAAAATTGTTTAGTCAGCCACCAATTTTGCAAGTTCTCCCACTTAAAAAGATGAGGCCTGTCATTTTCATCATAGGTACACTTCAACTATGACAGACAAAATGAAAAAAAATCCAGAAAATCACATTGTAGGATTTTTAATGAATTTATTTGCAAATTATGGTGGAAAATAAGTATTGTAGTTCGAATTTTAATTACATTTTAGAATTAAGCTGTAACATAGCAAAATGTATAGAAAGTCAAGGGGTCTGAATACTTTCCAGATGCACTGTAGAAATATCTCATTTAGGTAAGTATTCACACCCCTTTTCAGCTCAGGTGCATCCAATTTCCTTTGATCATCCTTGAGATTTCACTACAGCTTGATTGTGGCCAATTGAATAGTTTGGACATAATTTAGAAAGAAGCACACCTGTCTATATAAGGTTCCACAGTTGACAGTGCATGTCAGAGCAGAAACTATGCCATGAAGTCCAAGGAACCTTCTGCAGCTCTCAAATGTAGAATTGTGATGAGGGGGAAGCGTATAAAACAATGTTTAGAGTGTTGTACGTTTCCCCTGAGAACAGGGGTCTCCATCATTGGGAAATGCAAAAAATATGGAACTACCCAGACTCTGCATGGAGGTGACCGTCCAACCAAACTGAGCAACCGGGCAAGAAGTACCAAGAAGCCATTGACCACTCAGACAGAAGTACGGCATTTCTTGGATGAATCTCTACAGCACTTCACCAATCTGGGCTTTATGGCAGAGTGGCCAGACGGAAGACAGTCCTGAGAAAAAGGCACATGACGCCATGCCTGAGGTTTGCAAAAAGGCACGTGAAAGACTGAGCATAAGACAAAATATTCTGTGGTCTGATGAGATGAAAATGTATCTATTTGGCCTGAATGCAAAGCTTCATGTCTGGAGAAAATCAGGCAGAGCTCATTTCCCAGCGAACACCATCCCTACCGTGAAGCATGGTGATGGCACGTAATGCAACAATATTCCATTTTTGGCCGCTACCGATATCCAATATTTTCCTTGCCAAAAAAACGATAATGATAACTGATATTTAACATTTTTGAGGCCTTTTAAGCATTCTACTACATTTAAATAGTTAACACACACACGGACGCAGCGGTCTAAGGCACTGCATTTCAGTGCAAGAGGTGTCACCGTAGTCCCTGGTTTGAATCCAGGCTGTATCACTTCCGGCTGTAATTGGAAGTCACATAGGGCAGCGCACAATTGACCCAGCGCTGTCCAGGTTTGGCTGGGTAGGCCGTCATTGTAAATAATTATTTGTTCTTAACTGACTTGCCAAGTTAAATAAAGGACACACACACACACACACACACACACACACACACACACACACACACACACACACACACACACACACACACACACACACACACACACACACACACACACACACACACACACACACACACACACACACACACACACACACACACACACACACACACACACACACACACACACACACACACACACACACACACACACACACACACACACCACTGAACCCAAAAGTTATTTTGTTGGCATTTAAGTATGTCCCCATTACCAGTAAAACATAATCAAAACCTATTTCTTCCACTTACTTGCTGTGATGTTTTGTTGTTCATTTGTTCAGTCGTTGCATTGTCAACCAGGATTTCATTGTGTCAAGTTTCAGCTCTCTGTCCATGGCCTCTCTTCCTCGGTGCGCACTTTCGCTGTGTCCGTTTCCATCTTGTCCAGCTGCATCCGTTTCTTGTCTGCATCGAAGTAGCAGTCCTTGTACATGGCGTCGAGCATGGTGGCGACACAGTAAAGAGAGAATGCCACCATATCGCTTGTTCACAGCCTGTGTCTGCAGTTTTGTTGAGCAGGCGTTTCAATGCCATGACAGAGGATATCACGTCTGGTGCAGTTGCTGAGCTTATTTCTCGAGTCAGTTGTTTGAATAGAGCTGGCTAGTGTGTTCATGTTTCCAAGTTTCAAACATGTTCTGAAATGGCAGCAGCGGTATGACAACCAGCACATTCATGAGCATGAAATACAACTTGCCTCTGTATCGAAACCCACTGTGCTGTCAGACTCAGCATGCTCATGGGGTTGATATTGATGGTTCAACTGTCAGTCATGAAGCTAATCGCAGTGACGCTATTACTGTGTGACTGTGGTAGGGCAACATCTGAAAAATAACGCACTTGGTAGTGTGCACCAGTGTTCGACCAGTCGGCGAAAGCAAACATCACCCACGACAGAGAACGGTTGATTGTCAAGGGCAATGAATTCCATTGTCTTGGTTTTAATGGATTTCGCCCTAGAGTCGTCTCGCTGAAATGTTCTTACTCTTTCAAATGACTGTTCGACTTGTTGGCTGCTTGAACCACACAGCAGACATTGTGGGCTTGGTTAGGAATACTGTTCTGCACGTGTAGTGCAACATCTTACGTGGTGTCATTATGTTATATAGGTATGCATGTCAGCTTTGACATCGGTTTTACACATCGGCGTTAAACTAGACATCGGGTCGATGTTGTCATTTTTAGCTAATATCTGCCAATTCCGATTTCTTCACCGATATATCGTGCATCCCTAGTGGTGGCAGCATCATGCTATGGGGATGCTTTTTAGTGGCAGGGGCTGGGTGACTTGAAGAAAGAGGGAACAATGAATGGAGCCAAATACAGGCAAATCCTTGATGAGAAGCTACGTACAAACGACCTTAGACTGGGGCGAAGATTTATGTTCCAACAGGACAATGACCCCAAGCATATAGCCAATGCAATGCTGGAATGGCTTCAGAACAAGATTGAGACAGTCCTTGAGTGGCTCAGACTTGAATCCCATTGAAAATATGTGTAAAGACTTCAAGATTGCTGTTCACTGCCACTCCCCATCTACATTAGCAGAGCTTGAGAAAATCTGCAAGGAGGAATGGGAGCAAATCCTCAAATCCAGATGTGCAAAGCTGATACAGACATGCCCATCATGACTCAATGCTGGAATGACAGCCAAAGGTGCTTCAAGAAAGTATTGACTCAGGGGTGTGAATACTTATGTGAATTAGATTTCTCTATTTCATTTTCAATAAATGTGCAAATATGTCTAAAAACATGTTTTCACTTTGTGGTTATGGGTTATTGTGTATAGATGGGTGAGAATTTGGGCTGTAATAGCAAAATGTGGAATAAGTCAAGGGGTATGTATACTTTCTGAAGGCACTATGGAGATACCACAGTTAATGGCATGGCTTTAGGTTTTGGTCCAAAATGATTTGTAGTTCTCGAAGTGAATTGTTTTCAGTTGTCCAGCTGTCAGATCTTCTCTCTCATTTACCAGGCAGCACCAAGCTGTATGTGGGTTGCCGTCTCCACGGGGCCCTGTCTTTAAGCATTAAGGGGCCACAGTGGGCTAATCCAGTGTGTGTCTGTGAGGAGCGGCTCTAGGAAGAGCCCAGGTGAGATGCTTAACTAATTGGCCCGGGGCGGTTAGATTGCCTCAGCCTACCCGGCCCCCGCTGTGTGTCAGGATTTAGGATGTGAGATACAGCATTAATGATGGCCCCGTCGGCCGGCATTAGAACCAGCCTCCTGCGCCGCTGTCGTTAAAAACACCAGGAGTCCACTGCCCTGCATCGTCTTCTGTTTGTCTCGATACTAACAGGAGAACCTCCTTATAAAGTTCAGCTGCCCCCTCGCAAGGAAAGAGAAGCAAGCCACCAAGGGCTTTCATCTCAAAAGAGTGGAAGTGAAGAGAGGAAGAGATGACGAGAGAGAGAGAAACAGAGAAAGGTCCCATGTGACTCAGTTGGTAGAGCATGGAGCTTAGGGCTGGCACAATTACCGTACGATGCCTTCAAAAAATATTCAGATCCCTTGACTTTTACAGCCTTATTCTAAAATTGATTTAAAAATTATCCTCTACAATCTCCACACAATTATCGATAATTAAAATGTATTGAAAATAAAAAACAGATGCCTTATTTACATTAGTATTCAGACTCTTTGCTATGAGACTTGAAATTGATCTCATGTGCATCCTGTTTCCATTGATCATCCTGATGTTTCTACAACTTGACTTGAGTCCACTTGTGTTAAATTCAATTGAATGGACATGATTTAGAAAGGCACACAATTAACAGTGCATGCCAGAGCAACAACCAGGCCATGCGGTCGAAGGAACTGTCCGTAGAGCTCCGAGACAGGATTGTGTCAATCTGCACAGATCTGGCTAAGGGTTCAAAAACAATTCTGCAGCATTGAAGGTCCCCAAGAACACAGTGTCCTCCATCATTCTTAAATGGAAGAAGTTTGGAACCACCAAGACTCTTCGTAGAGCTGACCGCCCGGCCAAACTGAGAAATTTGGGGAGAAGGGCCTTGGTCAGGGAGGTGACCAAGAACCCGACAGCGCTCCAGAGTTCTTCTGTGGAGATGGGAGAACCTTCCAGAAAGACAACCATCTCTGCAGCGCTCCTCCAATCAGGCCTTTATGATAGAGTGGCCAGACAGAAGCCATTCCCCAATAAAAGGCACATGACAGCCCACTTGGAGTTTGCCAAAGGCACTTTAAGACTCTCAGACCATGATGAAACTAAGATTTAATGCCAAGGATCACTTCTGGAGGAAACCTGGCACCATCCCTAGAGTGAAGCATGGTGGTGTCAGCATCATGCTGTGGGGATGTTTTTCAGTGGCAGGGGACTGGGAGACTAGTCAGGATCGAGAGAAAGACATTTTGTTTTTTTTAATTGAATAAATTAGCAAACATTTCTAAAATCCTGTTTTTGCTTTGTCATTATGGGGTATTATGTGTAGATTGATGAGGGAAAAACACAATTTAATCCATTTTAGAATAAGGCTGTAACCTAACAAAATAAAGTCAAGGGGTCTGAATACTTTCTGAAGGCACTGTATATGCCTAACCATGTAACTGATTGTTAGGGATGAACACCATATTGAAAATAAAATAACAGTCAAAAAATGATTTAGAGATTTTTTTTTTTTACGAACAGCTGACTGAAGACTGGACGGCCGGGCATTATGCCTTCATTGACTTGAATGGAAATGCCCATTATATTCAAATATATTTAAACTTCAATTGAGACTTGCTCGGGTGACTTGTGAGAGAGCATGTGCGCTGCGTTTGGCTCGTTCCAGCCAATGGGTGGGGTAGGGGTGAGAGAGGCACAAGGGCTGGTGTGTGTGGCACAGAAGTAGCGAGAGAGTAGCCAAACCGACTCACGCTAGTTAGACGTAGGCAATCTATCATAGCATCTGGTAGTGCCCGTCTTCACTGCATCAACTCATTGTGAAGAGTCAAGCTAGCTAGCTAGCTACCGTAGCCAGCTAAGTTAGCCAGGTAGCTAGCGAGAGTTGCAAAACGAATTGAGGCTATTTTGCTGCGCTTCCTGTACTTGTCTAAAACAACTCATATGAAACAACAGCCTACCTGTTGGTTGACCATTGCACCCTGCTCCTTCTCATTTATCCAACTTAATTATGTTATTTTAAGTCCATTTACATTTTGTACTGATTTATAAATATCACACTTCACTTGCTAAGCATTGGAGCCTCTGACTAGCGCCTCTTTGGTTTATGGATAGTGATAACAAGCTACACTGTGAAACGTGTGTATGCTACCGGTGCATTTATTTTATTTTATGGGAGGCATTCATAACAACTATCATAAAACTATTGTTTTATTAAAATGTTGAATGAAATGGTCTACCCTTATTGTCGATGCAGCAATGTGACATAGATCATTTTATTACATTTTAGACAAAGCCTTTTCATTGTTAAAATAGGCCTATATAACCAAAATAATCAAACACTGACATCCGTTCGGATATTCGGATAACCGTGCTCATCCCTAATGCACTCACTAATGTTAGACTGCGAAATGACTAAAATGTAAAGAATTTGAATGTGACTTAGAATAATGGTATTCTTAAAGTTAGAATGAAAAAAAGTTGGGTACAAACTCTTGGTAAAAAAGCTGTTTGTGACGTAAGAATAGTGATCTTCGAAAGAGGAGATAACTGGTTCGATTCCATCTGCTGTTTTGATGGGGTAGCTTAGGCTCTCGTTTAGGAAGAGGAATAAACTGGTCTATCGCTTTAGGAGTGTTTTAACGAGGGGAAAGCTTCCATGATGCATCATGCTGCAGTGGCGGCGGCGGTCGGTAGCATTGCTGATGGCTTTGTTTATTAATGCCGTGTATACAGAGCTCATTGTGCACACTGAATATCACATAACCTTAAAGCAGGGATCTGCAACACGCCAGCCTGTGTTTTTCCTACCGCCAATGCTCTGAATAGTCATCCACCTTTTTTAAATGTCAGCTCACAAACCCAGTAGCTCCCTAGTTCTCTGCCTAATGTCTAATATGAAGGTGAGGGATGAAGATCACATAAACATTTTTTTTTAACCATTGAGATAGGGTATTCATGGGTTGCATGTTTGTATTGAATGTCCTTTTGAAGACTGACTCCCAACTGATCGTTCTACTCTGCATTCTCAATTACCACTGATTTAAGATTTTGTCATACGATGTCAGGGGGGGGGGCTGTCCTTACCAAGGGGCTAATAGAATGCGTGGTGGCAGGCACTTGACAGGCGCTCATGTTTGACTACGATTACAGCCACAGGTAACCTTGTTAATCCTTGGGCTGAGACCTCGCTCCAGGCCATCACCTGGGGAACAGAACAAACTCCAAGCATCTGACCTGAGATGGACGGCTTTTAATCATTCCTGTTCTCACTTGTTCACTGTCTATCAAGTTGTCTCTTGCTTGCTAACTTGCTCTCTCTTTCTCTCTCTCGCTGATTCTCTGTCAACCTGGTGATGAGTACTGCCTTGTTTTAAGAACACATTGCATCTATAATCAAGGTCGGGCCTCTGTTTCTCTCTCGTCCATCTCTGACACAGTAGATAAGCACCCTAGCTGCTTGTAGTGACTTTGTCTGCTCAGTCAGTCACAAGAAACAGGATTCTTGGATGTTTCAGTCTGTCCTGGGCTGAGACTTTTCTGTCAGGGGGATATCGTTTTCTGCCCTTTAGGTTCCTGCTAAAGACAGGAACATGATACATTTCTCTTGCAGTGAAACTAATTGGTTGGGAGAAAAAGGATACCAGCTATGAAAGTGACTGTAGAAGTGTTTGATACAGGGTGAACTTTGGTTGTAGGTTTCTTATTAAATAAACTCTATAGAAGGCTGTGGGAGGCTTGAGTGGGCAGTTTGTAATCTTCTCAGTACAGAGTTATTTGAAGACATCCGTGGATTGATTGCAGAGTTGTCTGTGACCTCATTTGAGAAATCTGCCAAGCTCTACTGCTACAGCTACAGCAACTCATACCCATACCTTTTACACCAGGGCTCTCCAACCCTGTTCCTGGAGAGCTACCCTCCTCTAGGTTTTCGCTCCAACCCCAGTTGTAACTAACCTGATTTAGCTTATCAACCAGCTAACTGTTAGAATTAGGTGTGCTAGATTAGGGTTGGAGTGAGAATTTACAGAATGGTAGCTCTCCAGGGACAGGGTTAGAGAGCCCTGCTTTACAACCACCTTATTCCATACAGTAGCTATACACAGGGGCGGACTGGGACCAAAACTTAGCCCTGGCATTTCTAACACTCCTGACCATGTTTTCCCTTGTGGCCCCCTCAACGTCCTATTTCTTTCCCCAAGGCCCCCCACACTGGTCCATTGTTTTCCGTGAGGCCCTCATTATTAGCCAGATCCTTTTGTGCAAAAAAACTCAAGTTAGACAGGCCCACTGGGACAAAAATAGACCAGCCCTTCTGGCATTTGCCCCTGGCTATACATGATCCATCTGCATGTATACGTGGAAACCTGACACCATGGAGACCAGATGATTAACTAACTCCTGCATATGTTGGTGTCTGACATAGAATTGTCCATGTTTTTGCCACCTTTAAAACACATACTACCCTATTGCTCCCCCTTTCTGAAATCTTGACCTTGAGGTCCAAAGCATTGCAGTTTTTCATTCTTCCCCTCTAATCAGGGACTGATTCCCGACCTGGGACACCAGGTGAGAGGACTCTCACCCTGGCTAATCAATGAAACCCAGACCCAATCAATGGAACTACCAGGTACAAAAGTAAACCACAGGTACTGAGGACTTTTGAGTAGTCCTGCTCTTGCTTCCTGTGATCATCTTCTGCTTTATGTAATGACAGCCTTCAAATAATGACAGCCACACACAGACTAACGCTGGAGACATGTTTGGTGTTTGTTTGGAACAGAGCCTCAGTACAGCCCCTCAGGCTTCCATCCCTGAGGGGGAGCCTCTCATAACCCTCTCACAGTCCTTTCCTTGTCCCTCATTGATCGACAAAGTGGCATCATCTTCGAAGATCAAAGCACTGTGGCTTTTACCTATAGTCTATAGTTACCAGGGTTTACAAACGGCAGAGAGGCTCAGTCTGTAGGAACAACAGAAGCTCAGGGACAAGGTTCTCAAAGGCACGGACCGGTTAATCAGAATTGACCTAGCTGGCTGTTTGTCATCTCAACTATGGAATTCTCTGTGGCGCTCACACATGTATACGTATGCACAGACACCCACACACCTTGTTCCTACTTATAATCACTTTTTATCTGAGTGGTCTGTTGCATAGAAATCCCTTTTTCTATTAATTCAATAGTAATTCTGTTTTTACAAGCCACTTCACTATGACCAACAGCCCATGGCCATTATAATGGTCTGAGGCACACTGTTATTAGCTCGTCGTACTATGATGGCAACTGCATAATGTCCTGGAGGAGTAACTGGCCATAGGGGGAATGACCTTGCATCTTTGTGTGTCTACTCATGCTTCGGCAATCCATAGGTCCCCTGGCCAGCCTTGGGGTCTATATCGTAACGAGTCGACCCAGGCCCAGCCAATATATGGTTATGCTTGAGATTTTTTTTGATAGAGCAATCTGAGCATGTAAACGACCACTGCTCGGCTACAGGGTGACAGCTAGCGAAGCGGTTAAGAGCGTTGGGCCAGTAACCGAAAGGTCGCTGGTTCGAATTGAGTTCAGGTGCATCCTGTTTCCATTGATAATCATCATTGATCATCATTAACTTGAATTTACCACAGGTGGACACTATTCAATTGATTGGACAAGATTTGTAAAGGCACACACCTGTCTATGTAAGGTCCCAAGGTGCATGTCAGACCAAAAACCAAGCCATGAGGTTGAAGGAATTGTCCGTAGTGCTCCGGGACAGGATTGTGTTGAGGCACAGATCTGGGGAAGGGTACCAAAACATGTCTGTAGCATTGAAGGTCCCCAAGATCACAGTGGCATCCATCAATCTTAAATGGAAGAGGTTTGGAACCACCAAGGCTCCTTCTAGAGCTGTCTGCCTGCCCAAACTGAGAAATCGGTGGAGAAGGCACTTGGTCAAGGAGATGACCAAGAACCCGATGGTCACTCTCACAGAGCTCTAGAGTTCCTCTGTGGAGATGGGAGAACTTTCCAGAAGGACAACCATCTCTGCAGCACTCCACCAATCAGGCCTTTATGGTATAGTGTCCCAGACCGAAGATACTCCTCAGTAAAAGGCACTTGACAGCCCGCTTGGAGTTTGCCAAAAGGCACCTAAATACTCTCAGACCATGACTAACGATTCCCTGGTCTAATGAAACCATTCAAGCCAAGTCTTTGGCTTGAATGCCGAGCTTCAAGTCTGGAGGAAACCTGGTACCATCCCTATGGTGAAGCATGGTGGTTGCAACATCATGCTGTGGGGATATTTTCAGTGGCAGGGACTGGGAGACTGGTCAGGATCGAGGCAAAGATGAATGGAGTAAAGTACAGACAGATCCTTGATAAAAACCTGCTCCAGAGTGCTCAGGATCTTAAACTATGGTGAAGGTTCACCTTCCAACAGGACAACAACCCTAATCACACAGCCAAGACAGCGAAGGAGTGGCTACTGGACAAGTCTCTAAATGTCCTTGAGTGGCCCAGCCAGGGCCCGGACTTGAACCCGATCGAACATCTCTGGAGAGACTTGAAAGGATTTGCAGAGAAGAAGGGGACAAACTCCCCAAACACGGGTGTGCCAAGCTTGTAGCGTCATACCCAAGAAGATTTGATGCTGTAATCGCTGCCAAAGGTGCTTCAACAAAGGGTCTGAATTCTAATGTAAATTTGATATTTCAGTTTTTTATTTGTAATAAATGTGCAACATTTTCTAAAAACCTCTTGCATTGTCATTATGGGGTTTTGTGTGTAGATTGATGAGGGGGGAAAAAACAATAATCCATTTTAGAATAAGACTAACTTAATAAAATGTTGAAAAAGTCAGGGGGTCTGAATACTTTCCAAAGGCACTGTAGACTACATTCAATTATTTTATCCGCTCTGAAGATTCACTGTATATTGTTTATGTGCAGTTAGGAGGGACATTTTCTAATGTAGCTCATTGAATGCTTTTCGCAGTGAGAGCATTTGTACGGGTCTTTCAGCCTGGCAGTTCTCTTTGACTCTATTTCTTTGTCGGGTTAGTCGGCTCATCCACCATCAACTCTGTTTGACAGTTAAACAAGACGATCCCTCTCATTGTTTGCACTAAGGGGGGCCTATTTGGTTAAAAAAATTGGAGTAGATAATTGCATTTTAGAAGAATGAACACAAGCTACATAATTTCAATGCTGTTGTTTACGAGATCACAGTATGCATAAGTAATATTTTGATGGTGACCATCACCATTCCTAATAGGCTGAGTTTTTTAGCTTTTCTTTTAGGGATGTCGCTATTTCCCAGTTTGCTGCACATTAGGCCTACTTCCTGGTGACCGATTTAAAAGAGCAACTGCTGTATGTATTAGCCCTATGTGTATGAAGTGCCTTATGAGGGTCCACATTCGTTACAGAATGTATTTGATTTGAATTATTTTCTACTCAAGGACAATAAAGTTTATCTTAACAAGGTCAAATGTTGAAAATGTTGTCTTCTGTGACCCCCTCTTCTCTCGGGATTCCATGTTGTTTTTAAGACCGTGACACATCCATCACAGGGCTAAGTATAAGTAAGTGCTTTAATGATTATTGTGGTAAACAGTTTATAATGGTAAGTTTGGTTTATAATGGTTCACTCTCACTTTGTCCTCCTACTCATGGGTTCCCAAACTCCTCTTTGTTGTCCCTCATACCTCCTCTACCTTTGTTGTACCTTTGTTGTACCCCAAAGACCTGTAAATACACTGTAGTTGCTTGTGTGTGTGTTTTCTGGATGTTAACACTGTTTGTTGGCAGCTTTTGATCAGTAGGGCTAAAGTCTGGGAGGCTGCTGTTGAAAGGGGCCCCACAGTACCCCCACAGACCTCAAACACACCCCCTGGTGGTCCATGTACACCACCCAGTGTCCAGTTGCTTTTTCGCCCTTTAAATAACTGTGCTGGGACTCTTACCCTGGATCTGATGTGCTGCCCAATGATTTCTCCAACAGTTTCTATATTATAGTTTTTTTGTGATCTTTAGTGAGATTAAAGTTGTTTTAGTAACTTGTGTACAGTACCTTCAGAAAGTATTCAAACCCTTTGACTTTTTCCACATTCTGTTGTGTTATAACGTGGGATTCAAATGGATTAAGTCATTTTTTTTTTTGTCAACGATCTACACAAAATACTTGAATGTCAGTCAGTGTTTATTTTCCTTTTTTTATAATAAAAAATATCTTGATTAGATACTGTAACTCAGGGTTCCCCAACTACAGTGCACTCGGAAAGTATTCAGAACCCTTCTTTGCGAATCATTGGAAAACTTTCATGGTCTTTGTATCTGTGCTTGACATTCACTGCTTGGCTAATTGTATGTGTGGTGTACAGAGATAGGGTAGTCATTTAAAAAGAATGTTTTACACTATTATTGCACACAGAGTGAGTCCATTCAACTTATTATTAAACACATTTGTACTCTTGAACTTATTTAGGCTTGCCATAACAAATACCTTTTGACTAAAGACATTTCAGCTTTTCATGTTTTATTAATTTGTAAACATTTCTAAAAACATAATTACACTTTGACATTATGGGTTATTGTGTGCAGATCAGTGTAATCTCATCTCAATGTAAATTTAAATTCAGTTTAACACAACAAATGTCGAAAAAGTAAATGGGTGTGAGTACTTTCTGAAGGCACTGTACTCAGTAACCAAGTCACCAATAAAGGACAGAAGACAGTGTGGTTTGTCTTTCTGTAATAAGTGCATATCTTCTCGTGAACAAACAGGTCAGAGACCCAGAGCATACTACATCAAGATGAGGGGAATATAAACATATAAAGTGCTAAATGTGTTATGTGCATGTTCCCTTGACACACTCTAACATGACTAACTCACTATTTGTGGGAATGAAGAAGTGTAAGCAAGAGCAGGGGCGGTGAGTGTGTACGTCATAGAACAGTCCTCAAAAAAGGTTGCTTCTGTGTCAAGGCTCAGTTTGCAGGACTCCACCCGTAGGGGTAGGTCTCGAGTGGACAGCCATACCCTCTGCCTGAGACGATGCTGGGGTCCGGTGGCGGTCCGCTTGTCGTCGATACCTGCAGGTGGTCTTGAGAAGAGCCGACCGGGCTCACTTCTAGGTATGGCGATAGCAGAGGACAAACATCTGGACAGAGGGTATGCCGACCTCTTGCTCCGGGAAGAGCGGGGGCTGTTAACCCAGGGAACACTCAAAAGGCGAGAGCCCAGTGGCAGAGCAGGGGAGGGTGTTGCGGGCATATTCAACCCACATGAGTTTCTGGCTCCAGGTCTTTATTGGCTCGCTCCAACTGGCCGTTGGACTGAGGGTGGAACACTGAGGACAGGCTGACCCACGACCCAATGAGCGTGCCGAATGCCTTCCAGAACTGAGAGGAGAACTGAGGACCCCGGTCGGAGACCAGGTCCACTGGTAGTCCATGAATCTGGAAGACGTGCTGCACCATGAGTTTGGGCCGTCTCTTTGGCAGAGGGTAACTTGGGAGGGGAATGAAGTGGTCGGGTTTATAAAACCGGTCCACTACTGTCAAGATGGCGGTGTTGCCATCAGACAGAGGAAGACCCGTGACGAAGTCCAGGGTATGTGAGACCAGGGACAGTGAGGGACAGGCAGTGGTTGAAGGAGACCAGCTGGAGCTTTCCGAGGAGTCTTATTCTGTGCTCAGACCGTGCAGGCAGGGACGAACGTGGAGACGTCCGGGACCATGGTCGGCCACCATAGCATTGCCGCACAAAGGAAAGTGTCCGACGGCATCCCGGGTGGCAGGCAAGCCTGGAGGAGTGGCCCCGCTCCAGGATCAAGGAGTGGACAGCGCCAGGAACAAACATCCGGTTATTGAGGTCCCGGTCAGCAGCTGGGGACCACGTGAATGGAACCTTGGGAGAAGTGAGTGCAGACGGGGGTAACCCAGGGTGCTGTAGGCCTGGATAAAGCGCCAATTAAAGTTGGCAAATCCCAGGAAACGTTGCAGCTGCACTCTTGATGTAGGCTGGAGCCCCACTCTCACCTTCCCGGGATCCATCTGTAGTGATGATGTTACCAAGGAAGGGGATGGTGGAACGATGGATTTCGCATTTCTCCACTTTCATGAAAAGCTGGTTTTCCAGGAGACACTGGAGGACCTGTCGGACGTGGAGCATGTTTTCTTGGGCTGAGTTGGAGAAAACGAGGATGTAGATGAAGACGAACCGGTTCAACATGTCACGGAGAACGTCATTGACTAGGGCCTGGAACACTGCTGGGGTATTGGAAGGCCAAATGGCATGACCAGATATTCGTATTGACCACTGGCCATGTTGAGTGCAGTCTTTGAGTGCAGTCTTTCACTCATCCCCTCCCGTGTCCGCACCAGGTGGTCCAACTTGGAGAAAACGGTGGCCCCCTGAAGCGGCTTGAAAGCTGAGGTGATGAGTGGTAGCGGGTAGCAGTTCTTCACCGTGATGTCATTGTGGTCCCAGTAGTCAATGCACAGGCACAGTGTTTTGTACGTCTTCTCCACAAAGAAGGGCAGATACTTCCTGCAGCTTGCTGTATAGCCTTCGTCTCCGGATCCAAACCTTAACCTCAAAACCTTCTTCACCTCAGCCACGAACTCCTCCAGACTGAAGCATATGACCGGCTGTTGTTCCACACGGCTGTAGCCCAGATAACATCAACGTGATAAGGTACGCTATCTTTGAACAGACCGAGGGGAAGGAGGAGGGCTGCAGCTTGAAGATGAGAGAACACTGCGCAAGAAACGCCCGACAGGTTCCCGACTCTCCAGGAAGCATTCCGGGGGAGGTAAGCGAACAGCCGGGTTACTGAGGGGCTGGGTGGTTCAGTCGTGGTAGGCTGCCTGACCGACAACCCGTGGAATTGCTCCAGCAAGGGGTACAACGCGTGGTCATAGCGTTTGGCCATGTCTAGAACCCTTCCATAGGAACACAAAACAACTCCTCGTGCCTTCCAATGGTGGCTCCTTGGGAGGAGACGGTGTTGCGGTGCTGGTCCGAGTATGCTGGGTCCGTCATGGCCAGTTCGTGCTGTCAAGGCTCAGGAGAAGATGCAGACACTTTCGAAGTAACAAAAGTTTATTACAAAATCGCGGCAGGCAAATGACAGGTCAAGGGCAGGCAGAGGTCAGTAGTCCAGAGCAGAGTCCGAAAGGTACAGAACAAGGCAGGCTGAGGGTCAGGGCAGACAGAATGGTCAAAACCATGAAAGCTAGAAAATAGGAACTAGAGAAAGAAAGGAGCACAGTAGGCTTGACGAAACAAAACAAACAGGCAACAGACAAACATAGAGCACAGTTATAAATACACTGGGGATAATGTGGAAGATGGGAGACACCTGGGGTGGGGTGGAGACGAGCAAAAAGAAAGGTGAAACAGATCAGGGTGTTGTTACATTATGCTTTGCAGATGCACATTTGTTGTCCCCTCACATGGCTATGTGATGTATACCACATATAGCAAACTGCATTTTCAGTATCTCCTCAACCCAGTTGTTTTGTGTTTCTATGGGTGAAGTATGGTGGAATCTCAGGTTTATAGCTCTGCTGACAGTAGTGATATCAACTACAATACAAACCATAAGTGGTTGTGGCTCAGTAACTTTCCATCGTCTGCTGAGCTGTTATCTTATAAACCAGGAAAAGCAAGCCTGTGAGATTCTGATCAATTGCTATCAGGATGATTCAAATCCCACTTCACACCTCTCAGTAATACTTTTACATTAAAGGTGTGTTTAAAAAAGTTTTAACGGTTCTTACATTTAATACTATATCTAGTGGATGAATTGAGTCCAAATCCTGCTAGTGATTATGGTATGCATTTCATATAAATTAGGTTTCACGTTCGCTTCATATAATATGTTTCAGTTAAGGTCACGGTTGTTCAGTGCCAGGGGTCTTGTGGTCCTTTGAAGAGATTGTTTCTGGTAATTACACAGACCTAACCGGCATTCTGCTAATTAACCACCCTCTCTCTCCCACTTCCTGTGTAGCCTGTGGGAGGGATCAGGTGGTCATTAGGACTGCAACGTAGGGGCTTAGTCGTTCACCTCAGATTACCACAAAGTAAAAAAAATAATGACATGTTTGTAAGATGCTTCATTCCTTTTCTATCTCCTTTTTATTCTCTCTGAGACATTACATTCAAAGGTACCAGTTATTTGATATTGACTGAAGAACATGAGCACTCATCCAGACTTTCTGTCTGCTTTATCTATAATGGCTACTAAACATTTCCTTTACTATACTGTTTTTGAAATGGTTTTCCAAGCCAGTCATTCAATAATGAAGCAACAAGATATGAGGGGTTCCATTATGTTGTTTATTGGTATTGCTGTGATGCAGTCAAAGGTATGAGCAGATTGTATGGCTAGAACTAACCTTTTTTTAATATAACACACAATACAGCCAAGCAGATTGTATGGCTAGAACTAACCTTTTTTTAATATAACACACAATACAGCCAAGCAGATTGTATGGCTAGAACTAACCTTTTTTTAATATAACACACAATACAGCCAAGCAGATTGTATGGCTAGAACTAACCTTTTTTAATATAACACACAATACAGCCAAGCAGATTGTATGGCTAGAACTAACCTTTTTTAATATAACACACAATACAGCCAAGCAGATTGTATGGCTAGAACTAACCTTTTTTTAATATAACACACAATACAGCCAAGCAGATTGTATGGCTAGAACTAACCTTTTTTTAATATAACACACAATACAGCCAAGCAGATTGTATGGCTAGAACTAACCTTTTTTTAGTATAGCACACAATACAGCCAAGCAGATTGTATGGCTAGAACTTTTTCATTATATTTCATTATATCACAACGGTTTGATTTGTCTTATCTTAGCAATTTCTTCTCAGCTAGCTACATAGCCGTCTTTGTATCAAAGATAATTGCGTAATTATCGTATTTCGCCGTCCTAACGTAGTCTTCACTAGCCAGCTAGCTAACGTCCACTGATTAGCTGCACTGGAGAAACTGTTACACTCAACTGAACGACTTGATCAGTGTAGTGTTAGCTAGCTACATAGCTGTCTTTGCTGTCTTCGTATCATCGTATCATCGTATCCAAGATAATTGTGTTGTTTAGGTTTAGAGTGTGTAGTCTTAGAGTGATTATCTTAATTTACCGAGGTTAGCTAGCCAGCTATTTGTCGTCCTTAACGTAGGTGACTCTGCTAGCTAGCCAACAGCTAGCCAACGCTAGCCAACGTCTTCTGTATAGAACTCAACTACCCGGTCGCATTCACAGGTTGTATCACATTTTCACTTCATTTTCATTACAGTACAACGGTTTGATTTGTTTGATCGTAGCTAGCTACTTAGCTAGCTACATAGCCGTCTTTGTATCAAAGATAATTGTGTAGTCTAGAGCGATTTTCTAGGTTCGCTAGCCATCTATTGTCGTTCTTTTAACGCAACGTAACGTAAACAACACTGCTAGCTAGCCTGCTAGCCCCGAATAGCAACACTGCAGAAACTATTACACTCAACGGAACGACTTGATTAGTGTAGTGTCAACAACGCACCCACTGCCAGCTGACCTACTTCAGCAGTACTGTATCATTTTAATCATTTTAGTCAATAAGATTCTTGCTACGTAGCTTAACTTTCTGAACATTCGAGACGTGTAGTCCACTTGTCATTCCAATCTCCTTTGCATTAGCGTAGCCTCTTCTGTAGCCTGTCAACTATGTGTCGGTTTATCCCTGTTCTCTCCTCTCTGCACAGACCATACAAACGCTCCTCACCGCGTGGCCGCGGCCACCCTACTCTGGTGGTCCCAGCGCGCACGACCCACGTGGAGTTCCAGGTCTCCGGTAGCCTCTGGAACTGCCAATCTGCGGTCAACAAGGCAGAGTTCATCTCAGCCCATGCCTCCCTCCAGTCCCTCGACTTCTTGGCCCTGACGGAAACATGGATCACCACAGACAACACTGCTACTCCTACTGCTCTCTCTTCGTCCGCCCACGTGTTCTCGCACACCCCGAGAGCGTCTGGTCAGCGGGGTGGTGGCACGGGATCCTCATCTCTCCCAAGTGGTCATTCTCTCTTTCTCCCTTACCCATCTGTCTATCGCCTCCTTTGAATTCCATGCTGTCACAGTTACTAGCCCTTTCAAGCTTAACATCCTTATCATTTATCGCCCTCCAGGTTCCCTCGGAGAGTTCATCAATGAGCTTGATGCCTTGATAAGCTCCTTTCCTGAGGACGGCTCACCTCTCACAGTTCTGGGCGACTTTAACCTCCCCACGTCTACCTTTGACTCTTTCCTCTCTGCCTCCTTCTTTCCACTCCTCTCCTCTTTTGACCTCACCCTCTCACCTTCCCCCCCTACTCACAAGGCAGGCAATACGCTCGACCTCATCCTTACTAGATGCTGTTCTTCCACTAACCTCATTGCAACTCCCCTCCAAGTCTCCGACCACTGCCTTGTATCCTTTTCCCTCTCGCTCTCATCCAACACCTCCCACACTGCCCCTACTCGGATGGTATCGCGCCGTCCCAACCTTCGCTCTCTCCCCCGCTACTCTCTCCTCTTCCATCCTATCATCTCTTCCCTCCGCTCAAACCTTCTCCCACCTATCTCCTGATTCTGCCTCCTCAACCCTCCTCTCCTCCCTCTCTGCATCCCTTGACTCTCTATGTCCCCTATCCTCCAGGCCGGCTCGGTCCTCCCCTCCCGCTCCGTGGCTCGATGACTCATTGCGAGCTCACAGAACAGGGCTCCGGGCAGCCGAGCGGAAATGGAGGAAAACTCGCCTCCCTGCGGACCTGGCATCCTTTCACTCCCTCCTCTCTACATTTTCCTCCTCTGTCTCTGCTGCTAAAGCCACTTTCTACCACGCTAAATTCCAAGCTTCTGCCTCCAACCCTAGGAAGCTCTTTGCCACCTTCTCCTCCCTCCTGAATCCTCCGCCCCCTCCCCCCTCCTCCCTCTCTGCAGATGACTTCGTCAACCATTTTGAAAAGAAGGTCGACGACATCCGATCCTCGTTTGCTAAGTCAAACGACACCGCTGGTTCTGCTCACACTGCCCTACCCTGTGCTCTGACCTCTTTCTCCCCTCTCTCTCCAGATGAAATCTCGCGTCTTGTGACGGCCGGCCGCCCAACAACCTGCCCGCTTGACCCTATCCCCTCCTCTCTTCTCCAGACCATTTCCGGAGACCTTCTCCCTTACCTCACCTCGCTCATCAACTCATCCCTGACCGTTGGCTACGTCCCTTCCGTCTTCAAGAGAGCGAGAGTTGCACCCCTTCTGAAAAAACCTACACTCGATCCCTCCGATGTCAACAATTACAGACCAGTATCCCTTCTTTCTTTTCTCTCCAAAACTCTTGAACGTGCCGTCCTTGGCCAGCTCTCCCGCTATCTCTCTCTGAATGACCTTCTTGATCCAAATCAGTCAGGTTTCAAGACTAGTCATTCAACTGAGACTGCTCTCCTCTGTATCACGGAGGCGCTCCGCACTGCTAAAGCTAACTCTCTCTCCTCTGCTCTCATCCTTCTAGATCTATCGGCTGCCTTCGATACTGTGAACCATCAGATCCTCCTCTCCACCCTCTCCGAGTTGGGCATCTCCGGCGCGGCCCACGCTTGGATTGCGTCCTACCTGACAGGTCGCTCCTACCAGGTGGCGTGGCGAGAATCTGTCTCCTCACCACGCGCTCTCACCACTGGTGTCCCCCAGGGCTCTGTTCTTGGCCCTCTCCTATTCTCGCTATACACCAAGTCACTTGGCTCTGTCATAACCTCACATGGTCTCTCTTATCATTGCTATGCAGACGACACACAATTAATCTTCTCCTTTCCCCCTTCTGATGACCAGGTGGCGAATCGCATCTCTGCATGTCTGGCAGACATATCAGTGTGGATGACGGATCACCACCTCAAGCTGAACCTCGGCAAGACGGAGCTGCTCTTCCTCCCGGGGAAGGACTGCCCGTTCCATGATCTCGCCATCACGGTTGACAACTCCATTGTGTCCTCCTCCCAGAGCGCCAAGAACCTTGGCGTGATCCTGGACAACACCCTGTCGTTCTCAACTAACATCAAGGCGGTGGCCCGTTCCTGTAGGTTCATGCTCTACAACATCCGCAGAGTACGACCCTGCCTCACACAGGAAGCGGCGCAGGTCCTAATCCAGGCACTTGTCATCTCCCGTCTGGATTACTGCAACTCGCTGTTGGCTGGGCTCCCTGCCTGTGCCATTAAACCCCTTCAACTCATCCAGAACGCCGCAGCCCGTCTGGTGTTCAACCTTCCCAAGTTCTCTCACGTCACCCCGCTCCTCCGTTCTCTCCACTGGCTTCCAGTTGAAGCTCGCATCCGCTACAAGACCATGGTGCTTGCCTACGGAGCTGTGAGGGGAACGGCACCTCAGTACCTCCAGGCTCTGATCAGGCCCTACACCCAAACAAGGGCACTGCGTTCATCCACCTCTGGCCTGCTCTCCTCCCTACCACTGAGGAAGTACAGCTCCCGCTCAGCCCAGTCAAAACTGTTTGCTGCCCTGGCCCCCAATGGTGGAACAAACTCCCTCACGACGCCAGGACAGCGGAGTCAATCACCACCTTCCGGAGACACCTGAAACCCCACCTCTTTAAGGAATACCTAGGATAGGTTAAGTAATCCCTCTCACCCCACCCCCCCTAAGTTTTAGATGCACTATTGTTAAGTGACTGTCCCACTGGATGTCATAAGGTGATTGCACCAATTTGTAAGTCGCTCTGGATAAGAGCGTCTGCTAAATGACTTAAATGTAATGTAAATGTAACCGTTTTTTAATATAACACACAATACAGCCAAGCAGCGTAGACACACAGCATCACACTAACATCACATTTTCATATGGAGCTTCAGGGTCTTCAAGCTTTACCTCCTCCTTCAGGTGGTTTGCTCTGGTCAGGGTCTACCCCTCTTCCCGCTGGTGGACTCATCCTTCTTCCTCTGGCCAGTAGAACCCATTTCTTTGCCAATGGGCTTCCTTTTCTGGTCACGTAGAGCTGCAGAGGTTGGCTTGTCCTTGAGTCTGGTTCACAGTAGTCAGGCAGGGAGGCCAGACAGCGGTAGTTCCCTGAGTACAACAGGGAGATGGGCTTTGAGGGTCAGGTAGGACATCCCTGTTGCTGGGCCGGTGTGGTTCCAGGCGAGGGTTTGTCTAGCCTGGGTTTCAGAAACAACCTGCAAGTGCACACAGGTAGAGTTGCCTTCATCCCTGCACCATGCCACTGTGGGCTCCACCTTGTTGCTATACCATCTCACCCTACAGGACAGAGTGATGGAGCCGGAGACTGGGGCACTCCACTAACAACCCTCAGACACAGAATCCTCCATTTCACAATCTCTCACATCGTTGACCATGACCTCGATGGGATGGCTTACCGAGGGCATGTCCTCACACCTGTACAGTCCTGCGTCATCCATAGATGTGTTGTTGAAATGCAGGAATGAAATGCCAGATTTGTTTGTCCGCTAGGTTTGGATGTGGATGTTAGCTGTTCAGCTCAGAGTAGCGAAGTTGTTGAAGTCGTTCTGTTTTGACCATGTGCTTTTTGGTAGGACACTGCAGAATATGTGCATTTAATTTCCAGATGCTTGTTGATGAAAGCTTTAAACACCGTGTTTGGAGGTACTCTGGGTCAAGAATCACAATCTTGTCCTGTTGATGGAAATGATCAAAGTCTTTAGCCTGGTTATTATTTTAACATCTGGGGCGCAACAAGCCCCACAGAACAACAATAAGATGTACCTCTTTGAAGTTTAAACACTTGAGAATTTGGTTAAGAAAAGTCTACCTTGACTTTTAGTCAGGTTACTAGTCTACCTTGAAGCTGTTTCCCCAATAGGATAATGATATTGCCAGCCAAGCCTCTGCTCCCATTAGTTTAATGTAGGCCCATTCTCTTTGCTGTATCCTTGGTACTTTGTTTGCTAGTGATGCTTAAGTAACTAAATGTTCAGCTCTTTTCTCTTGTTTAGGGCCAACACTTTCACAGGCGTGTGGTAACTGGTCAGCCAATTCTTGCTGAAGAAGTGATTATTACAAATGGAGGCTATTTTCTGATTTGGTGGTTTTCAAAGACCTTTGTCTGCAAATAGACATGGGCCCAAGCCTAATTTCATCTTAAGCATTGTTACATGTTGAGACATAGGTCCTAGGATATCCAACACTGTGCATCATGTGACCACATAGACCATTGTCACTCATACTTTCATATAGTACTCGTGCCCTTTCAGCTCCCAGCTCATACTGTGAATTGGGGACCTGTGGTTTTGAGGTACACTACCATTCAAAAGTTTGGGGTCACTTAGACATTTCCTTGTTATTGAAAGAAAATCATAATTTTGTCCATTAAAATAACCTAAAAATGATCAGAACATCATTTAAAACATTGTTAATGTTGTAAATGACTATTGTAGCTGGAAATGACAGATTTATAGAATATCTACATAGGCATACAGAGGCCCATTATCAGCAACCATCACTCCTGTGTTCCAATGGCACGTTGTGTTAGCTAATCCAAGTTTATCATTTTAAAAGGCTAATTGATCATTAGAAAATCCTTTTGCAATTATGTTAGTACAGCTGAAAACTGTCGTCCTGATTAAAGAAGCAATTAAATTGTCCGCCTTGAAACTAGTTGAGTATCTGGAGCATCAGCATTTGTGGGTTCGATTACAGGCCCAAAATGGCCAGAAACGAACTACTTTCTTCTGAAACTCGCCCGTATATTCCTGTTCGGAGAAATTAAGGCTATTCCATGTGAGACATTGCCAAGAAACTAAAGATCTGTTACAACACTGTGCACTAATCCCTTCACACAACAGAGCAAACGGGCCCCAACCAGAATAGATATTGCAATGTTCATAACACCTCGGTGAACTGTTGGAAACATAGAAATAAAATTAGTAATCAGACTATTTTTGGTGTTTGACATGACAACTAAGGAAAAAAGCAGGTACAGTAGAAGTTGTTGTGACAGGGTAGGGAAAAAAGTGTTGATCAGAGTTTCCAATGGGACCCTTATTAGGGGACCCTTATTACATGGCTTTTTACAAAACATTTAGATTAGAATTCAGTGTACAAAGACGTGTTCACACAACCCTGATCTAATGGATTATGATTTGCAACATTCACAGACCGAATGCCAAAATGCCACTTGTTTATGCTGGGAAATAACTTATGCACAATGTATGCATAATGTACAGTTGTGGCCAAAAGTTTTGAGAATGACACAAATATACATTTTCACAAAGTCTGCTGCCTCAGTTTATATGATGGCAATTTGCATGTACTCCAGAATGTTATGAAGAGTGATCAGATGAATTGCAATTAATTGCAAAGTCCCTCTTTACCATGCAAATGAACTGAATCCCCCAAAAACATTTCTACTGCATTTCAGCCCTGCCACAAAAGGACCAGCTGACATCATGTCAGTGATTCTCCTGTTAACACAGGTGTGAGTGTTGTTGAGGACAAGGCTGGAGATCACTCTGTCATGCTGATTGAGTTTTAATAACAGACTGGAAGCTTCAAAAGGAGGGTGGTGCTTGGAATCATTGTTCATTCTCTGTCAACCGTGGCTACCTGCAAGGAAACACATGCCGTCATCATTGCTTTGCACAAAAGGGCTTCACAGGCAAGGCTATTGCTGCCAGTAAGATTGCACCTTAATCAACCATTTATCAGATCATCAAGAACTTCAGTTGTTGTGAAGAAGGCTTCAGGGTGCCCAAGAAAGTCCAGCAAGCGCCAGGACTGTCTCCTAAAGTTGATTCAGCTGTGGGATCGGATACCACCAGTACAGAGCTTGCTCGGGAATGGCAGCAGGCAGGTGAGTGCATCTGCACGCACAGTGAGGCAAAGACTTTTGGAGGATGGCCTGGTTTCAAGAAAGGCAGCAAAGAAGCCACTTCTCTCCAGGAAAAACATCAGGGACAGACTGTTGTTCTGCAAAAGGTACAGGGATTGGACTGCTGAGGACTGGGGTAAGCATTTTCTCTGATGAATCCCCTTTCTGATTGTTTGGGGCATCCTGAAAAAAGATTGTCTGGAGAAGACAAGGTGAGCAAGGTGAGCGCTACCATGAGTCCTGTGTCATGGCAACAGTAAAGCATCCTGAGACCATTCATGTGTGGGGTTGCTTTTCAGCCAAGGGAGTGGGCTCACAATTTTGCCTAAGAACACAGCCATGAATAAAGAATGGTATCAGCACATCCTCTGAGAGCAACTTCTCCCAACCATCCAGGAACAGTTTGGTGACGAACAATGCCTTTTCCAGCATCATGAAGCTCCTTGCCATAAGGCAAAAGTGATACATTCTGACAAACTCCAAGCAGTGATTATGCAAGAATGGGCTGCCATCAGTCAGGATGTGGCCCAGAAGTTAATTGACAGCATGCAGGGCAGATTGCAGAGGTCTTGAAAAGAAGGGTCAACACTGCAAATATTGACTCTTTGCAAAAACTTCATGTAATTGTCAATAAAAGCCTTTGACACTTATGAAATGCTTGTAATTATACTTCAGTATTCCATAGTAACATCTGACAAAAATATCTGAAGACACTGAGGCAGCAAACTTTGTGGAAATTAACATTTGTGTCATTCTCAAAACACTTGGCCACGACTGTACAGTACCTTCAGAAATGATTTACTACCCCTTTTCTCTACTTTTTCTACATGTTGTTGTTTTACAGCCTAAATGTAAAATTGATTACATTTAGATTTTGTGTCACTGATCTACACACAACACCCCATACTGTCAAAGTGGAATTATGTTTTTAGAAATATTTACAAATTAATAAAAAATTAAAAGCTGAAATGTCTTGAGTCAATAAGTATTCCACCCTTTTGTTATTGCAAGCCTAAATAAGTTCAGGAGTACAATGTGCTTAACATGTCACGTAATAACTTGCATCGACTCACTCTATATGCAATAATTGTGTTTAATATAGATTTTTGAATGACTACCTCATCTCTGTACCCCGCACATACAATTATCTGTAAGGTCCCTCAGTCGATCAATGAATTTGAAACACTGATTCAACCACAAAGACCAGGGAGGTTTTCCAATGCCCCACTAAAAGGGCACCTGTTGGTAGATGGGTAAAAAAAATGAAGCAGACATTGAATTTCCTTTTGAGCATGGTAACGTTATTAATTACACTTTGGATGTTATATCAATACATTCAGTCAATTCAACTATACAAGTGACCTTCTTAACTCAGTTGCCAGAGAGGAAGGAAACAGCTCAGGGATTTCCCCATGTGGCCAATAGGGACTTTAAAACAGTTAGAGTTTAATGGCTGTGATAGGAGAAAACTGAGGATGGATCAACCACATTGTAGTTACTTTACAATATTAACAGAATTGACAACGTGAAAAGAAGGAAGTCTGTACAAAATAAAGCTCTTCCAAAACAGACATCCTGTTTGCAACAAGGCACAACAAATTGGCAAAGAAATTAACTTTGTGCTGCATACAACAAGTTATGTTTGGGGCAAATCCAGCACAACACAGCACTGAGTACCACTCTTCATATTTTCAAGCATGGTGGTGGTTGCATCATCTTATAGGAATGCTTGTCATCAGTAAGGGACAGGGAGTGTTTTAAGATAAAAATAAATGGGATAGAACAAAGCACATGCAGAATCATAGAGGAAAACCTGGTTCAGTCTGCTTTCTAATACTGCTTTCTAACAAATGCACCTTTTTTTAGGACAATAACCTAAATCACAAGGCCAAATACACACTTAGTTGCTTACCAAGACGACATTCAATGCTCCTGAGTGGCCTAGTTACAGTTTTGACTTAAATCGGTTTGAAAATCTATGGCAAGACTTGAAAATGGCTGTCTAGCAATGATCAACAACCAACTTGACTGAGCTCGAAGAATTTTAAACAGAACAATGTGGAAATATTGTACAATCCAGATGTGCAAAGCTCTTAGAGATTTACCCAGAATGACTCACACCTGTAATCGCTGCCAAAGGTGATTCTAACATGTTTTGACTCAGGAATGTGAACATTTATGTAAACGAGAGTTCTGTTTATAATTTTCAGTAAATTTGCAAAACATGTGTTTATTTTCTTTCAATTTGTCTTTATGGGGTATTGTGTGTAGATGTGTGAAAGAAAACATATATTTAATACATTTTGAATTCAGGCTGTAACATATTTTTGGGGGAATACTACGTCAAGGGGTGTAAGTACTTTCTGAAGGCACTGTACAGTATATGTTATGCATGCATTTAAATCCTATTCTATAAGTCAATGACACTGTGACATGTATGACCATGGCGTAGTAGCGGTGTAACCTATTGCTTGTGCATTTTATATAAGCCTATGGATTGTCAGTTTCTGTGTAACTCATTTCCACAAAGATCCTATTAAATTGCTATATATTTCGATTCTATATGTAATTCTATGCTTCTTTCCTTTTACATGGGCAGTTGGTTTAACACTGAGGGCTTAAAGAGCAGCCTATTTGTGGTAATACTGGCAGTATGGCACACCCCGGCATGGAGATTACGGTCTCCATTTTCTACCCAGCAGGGAGGGAAGGAATCTCCCACACTGATCAGGAACAGGGCCAGCGAGGGGTCCACTTCCAGAATACAGCACTGAGATGTGTAAAAACACTTTTTTCAGTGTGTAGGCTAGTGCTACAGAGCAACTGAGAGCAGCGTCCTTACTGATTAACCCGTGGAACCCTGTGGGAAGGGAGCTTTTGTGTGTGTGTGTGTGTGTGTGTGTGTGTGTGTGTGTGTGTGTGTGTGTGTGTGTGTGTGTGTGTGTGTGTGTGTGTGTGTGTGTGTGTGTGTGTGGGTGGGTGGGTGGGTGGGTGGGTGGGTGGGTGGGTGGGTGGGGGGTGATTGCATGGGTAAATAAGTGACTGAATGGCAGCATGAATAAAGGAATATGTCATGCAAAGCCTTTTAGAAATCTTACGGTGAGTGAACTGAGGTCTTGGCTCAGACACTTCACTTGCTCTTTACTGTCGTAAAGTAGATCAGTCTCTCTCTCTCTCTCTCTCTCTCTCTCTCTCTCTCTCTCTCTCTCTGTCTCTCAATGTTTGTGTCTCTGTGTGTTCACACCTCTGTGTGTGTGTGTGTGTTTGTCTGGCTGTCTCCCTGTGCGCATAACATCCCCCACCCCCCTTCCTCCACTCTCTGTTTACCATCTTATTAATTAGGAGGTAGAAGACATTGATTTCCTGAACAGGATGTCTCCCTGGTTCCCTCCCTGATGCCGTCATTAATCAACGGACATCTTAAAAGGCCGGCCATCGACAGGTGTCGAGACACAGCCGCCTCTTGAGAGCTATTTTTGTTTCTACTTTCTCCTGGAAGCTAACTACTTCCTTATGTGTCTCGTCTGATGCTCTCTCTATCATGTATCCTTTGTGGGGTTTGTCTGGTGGGTTCGTGTGTGTGTATGCGTATGCATGCTTCAGGATTTCCATTAGGAAAATGCATTGGGTGTGTAACCCATTAGAGTATCCACCCGCGGTGCTCAGAATAACAGAAATCACATTTAGATTATACTAATTCATCTTGCAACTCCTGTAATGTAGCAGCCGATAAAATGTAATTTTCTAACATTTACCAAAATGCTAATCGTGAGAAAACAACATTCTAAACAGCGCACCTGATGCAAGCGTTTCATTATGTGACAGATTAAAATGTCTACTAGAAATTTAGAAAGAGGGGTAATCTAAAGATGCAACAACTAGGATGAGTTGCTAAAACAGTACCTTCAGAAGTATTCACAACCGTTGACTTTTTCCACATTTTGTTGTTACAGCCTGAATTTGAAATGGATCCAATTTGATTTTTTTGTCAGTGGCCTACACACAATACCCCATAACGTCAAAGTGGAATTATGTTAAATATGTATTTGACAAATTAATTAAAAATGAAAACCTGAAAAATCTTGAGTCAACAAGTATTCAACTCCTTTGTTATGGCAATCATAGTGGTGGCTGCATCATGTTATGGGTATGCCTGTAATCGTTAAGGGCTGGGGAGTTTTTCAGGATAAAAAATAAACAGATCAATCCTGGAGGAATACTTGGTTCAGTGTGCTTTCCACCAAGACACTTGGAGATTAATTCACCTTTGATGGCGTAGCAGTGGGGATGTCTATTTTGATTGAATTGTCCTGTCCCTTGTATATATTGTTTTTCTTTATACATTTCATATATATTGGTTTTATTTTTTAAATCTCATTCTCCATCTACAGACTGAACATACGCTCCTTCAACCCGCCTCGCCCAATGTGGTATGGATCTGCTATTTTTACACTTTTGAACCGGAACACCAACTTTTTCGAACATTTTGTTAAAAATCGCGCAACATTTCAACATCCTGCTACTCATGCCAGGAATATAGTATATGCATATGATCAGTATGTGTGGATAGAAAACACTCTGAAGTTTCTAAAACTTTCTAGTTTCTAAATCACGGCTGTGACTATAACAGAACGTGTGTTTTGTGAAAAAGCCCAAGGAAAACTGATCACCAAAAAGGAAAAAGAAAATCAATGCGCCAGTTGCCTGTATTGTCTATGGCAAGGCAAAATAGCTCCCAGGTTACAAGTCCTACAGCTTCCACATGATGTCGCCAGTCTTGGCAATTGCCTTGAGGTTGTTCCTTGGTCAAATGAAGAAGAGGCAAACCATTTAAACGGAGGCTGCATTCATTGTAGCTGGGGATTTTAACAAAGCTAATCTGAAAACAAGACTCCCTAAATTTTATCAGCATATCGATTGCGCAACCAGGGGTGGTAAAACCTTGGATCATTGTTACTCTAACTTCCGCGATGCATATAAGGCCCTGCCCCGCCCCCCTTTCGGGAAAGCTGACCACGACTCCATTTTGTTGATCCCTGCCTACAGGCAGAAGCTAAAACAAGAGGCTCCCACGCTGAGGTCTGTCCAACGCTGGTCAGACCAAGCTGACTCTACACTCCAAGACTGCTTCCATCACGTGGACTGGGACATGTTTCGTATTGCGTCAGATGAAAATATTGACGAATACGCTGATTCGGTGTGCGAGTTCATTAGAACGTGCGTCGAAGATGTCGTTCCCATAGCAACGATAAAACATTCCCAAACCAGAAACCGTGGATTGATGGCAGCATTCGCGTGAAACTGAAAGCGCGAACCACTGCTTTTAATCAGGGCAAGGTGTCTGGTAACATGTCCAAATATAAACAATGCAGCTATTCCCTCCGCAAGGCTATTAAACAAGCTAAGCGTCAGTACAGAGACAAAGTGGAATCTCAATTCAATGGCTCAGACACAAGAGGCATGTGGCAGGGTCTACAGTCAATCACGGACTACAAGAAGAAACCCAGCCCAGTCACGGACCAGGATGTCTTGCTCCCAGGCAGACTAAATAACTTTTTTGCCCGCTTTGAGGACAATACAGTGCCACTGACACGGCCTTCAACGAAAACATGCGGTCTCTCCTTCACTGCAGCCGAGGTGAGTAAGACATTTAAACGTGTTACCCCTCGCAAGGCTGCAGGCCCAGACGGCATCCCCAGCCGCGCCCTCAGAGCATGCTCAGACCAGCTGGCCGGTGTGTTTACGGACATATTCAATCAATCCCTATACCAGTCTGCTGTTCCCACATGCTTCAAGAGGGCCACCATTGTTCCTGTTCCCAAGAAAGCTAAGGTAACTGAGCTAAACGACTACCGCCCCGTAGCACTCACTTCCGTCATCATGAAGTGCTTTGAGAGACTAGTCAAGGACCATATCACCTCCACCCTACCTGACACCCTAGACCCACTCCAATTTGCTTACCGCCCAAATAGGTCCACAGACGATGCAATCTCAACCACACTGCACACTGCCCTAACCCACCTGGACAAGAGGAATACCTATGTGAGAATGCTGTTCATCGACTACAGCTCGGCATTCAACACCATAGTACCCTCCAAGCTCGTCATCAAGCTCGAGACCCTGGGTCTCGACCCCGCCCTGTGCAACTGGGTACTGGACTTCCTGACGGGCCGCCCCCAGGTGGTGAGGGTAGGCAACAACATCTCCTCCCCGCTGATCCTCAACACGGGGCCCCACAAGGGTGCGTTCTGAGTCCTCTCCTGTACTCCCTGTTCACCCACGACTGCGTGGCCACGCACGCTCCAACTCAATCATCAAGTTTGCGGACGACACAACAGTGGTAGGCTTGATTACCAACAACGACGAGACGGCCTACAGGGAGGAGGTGAGGGCCCTCGGAGTGTGGTGTCAGGAAAATAACCTCACACTCAACGTCAACAAAACTAAGGAGATGATTGTGGACTTCAGGAAACAGCAGAGGGAACACCCCTATCCACATCGATGGAACAGTAGTGGAGAGGGTAGCAAGTTTTAAGTTCCTCGGCATACACATCACAGACAAACTGAATTGGTCCACTCACACTGACAGCGTCGTGAAGAAGGCGCAGCAGCGCCTCTTCAACCTCAGGAGGCTGAAGAAATTCGGCTTGTCACCAAAAGCACTCACAAACTTCTACAGATGCACAATCGAGAGCATCCTGGCGGGCTGTATCACCGCCTGGTACGGCAACTGCTCCGCCCTCAACCGTAAGGCTCTCCAGAGGGTAGTGAGGACTGCACAACGCATCACCGGGGGCAAACTACCTGCCCTCCAGGACACCTACACCACCCGATGTTACAGGAAGGCCATAAAGATCATCAAGGACATCAACCACCCGAACCACTGCCTGTTCACCCCGCTATCATCCAGAAGGCGAGGTCAGTACAGGTGCATCAAAGCTGGGACCGAGAGACTGAAAAACAGCTTCTATCTCAAGGCCATCAGGCTGTTAAACAGCCACCACTAACATTGAGTGGCTGCTGCCAACACACTGTCATTGACCCAACTCCAGCCACTTTAATAATGGAAATTGCTGGGAAATTATGTAAATATATCACTAGCCACTTTAAACAATGCTACCTTATATAATGTTACTTACCCTACATTATTAATCTCATATGCATATGTATATACTGTACTCTACATCATCGACTGCATCCTTATGTAATACATGTATCACTAGCCACTTTAACTATGCCACTTTGTTTACTTTGTCTACACACTCATCTCATATGTATATACTGTACTCGATACCATCTACTGTATGCTGCTCTGTACCATCACTCATTCATATATCCTTATGTACATATTCCTTATCCCCTTACACTGTGTATAAGACAGTAGTTTTGGAATTGTTAGTTAGATTACTTGTTGGTTATCACTGCATTGTCGGAACTAGAAGCACAAGCATTTCGCTACACTCGCATTAACATCTGCTAACCATGTGTATGTGACAAATAAAATTGGATTTGATTTGATGTCATCCGGTGCGCGACAGGATATTTTGGAAGAGAGATTTCCGACCATCATTTGAAGACGTGGAGCTGTTGAATACACATCGCCCCGTGATCAATTTGATAGATTATTAACGTTTACTAATACCTAAAGTTGGATTACAAAAGTAGTTTGAAGTGTTTTGTCAAAGTTTATAGGCAACTTTTTTATTTAAAAAATGACGTTGCGTTTTGAAACTGTGTTTTTCCTGGATCACACAGTCTTCATAAATGGACATTTTGGGTATATATGGACCGATTTAATCGAAAAAAAGACCCAATAGTGATGTTTATGGGACATATAGGATTGCCAACAAAGAAGCTCGTCAAAGGTAATGAATGTTTGTTTTTTTTTCTGCGTTTTGTGTAGCGCCGGCTACGCTAATTATTTTGTTTACGTCCCCTTCAGGTATTTCGAGGTGTTGCATGCTATCAGATAATAGCTTCTCATGCTTTCGCCGAAAAGCATTTTAAAAATCTGACTTGTTGGCTATATTCACAACGAGTGTAGCTTTAATTGAGGACCTTGCATGTGTGTTTTAATGAAAGTTTGAGTTTTAACGAGTGCTATTAGCATTTGGCGTGGCGCATTTGCATTTCTTTTTGGCAAGGTGGGACGCTAGTGTGCCGGGTGGCACCACGAGATTAAGAAGCTAGTCAGCTAACGAGCTACTAGCTAGTTCCCAATTAGCCACTGCTAGCGGTCATCACTGTTAACCCGGACTGCCAGCCTCAGCCCAGGCAACTCCTGCCAGCCTGCACAGCGCGATATCTACCCTTAGAATTTCGGACTGCTTTTCTCTACCACATCCCTGGATTCCTACCGCAAGCTCTGAACCTTTACTCCGGATCATCACAGCTAGCTAGCTGCTATCCGAGTGGCTACTAATATCTAATGTCTCTGTCCGAAGCAAGCACCAGTTAGCTTGGAGTTAGCCTCAAACTAGGTCCATCTCCCGGCTAGCCGAAGAGATTCCATCAAGCAATCCCCGGGCTTCAATGACCTCTTTTGCCAACTGACCTGGACCATTTTCTGCCGACACAGAGCTCCGCCGATCCATCACGACTGGTCTACCGACGTAACCGTCCCAAAGCAAGCACCAGTTAGCCTGGAGCTAGCCTCGAGCTAGGCCCTCCTCCCGGCTAGCCGAAGACTTCCATCAGATAATTCCTAGGCTTCAATACCTCTTCTGCTAATTTGCCTGGACCCTTTGCTGCTGACACTGAGCACCACTGATCCATCACGACTGGTCTGCCGATGTAACTGTACGAGGGGGTTTCAACAGACTCTCCCGTTGCGACGTTCTCCTGAGGCCCATCTGCTAGCCTGCTGCTATCCCCGACCTGCAAGCTGTCTGAATCGCCGTGCCTCCAGCTTGTTTAGCTACTCACTGGACCCTATGGTTACTCAGCTACACATGCCTCTCCCTAATGTCAATATGCCTTGTCTATTGCTGTTTTAGTTAGTAATTTATGTCTTATTTCATTGTAGAGCCTCCAGCCCTGCTCAATATGCCTTAGCTAGCCCTTGTGTTCCACCCCCACACATGCGGTGACCACACCTGGTTTAGATGGTGCCTCTAGAGTCAAAACCTCTCTCATCGTCACTCAATGCCTAGGCTTACCTCCTCTGTACTCACATCCTACCATACCCTTGTCTGTACATTATGCCCTGAATATATTCTTCCACGCCCAGAAACCTGCTTCTTTTACTCTCTATTCCCGAACGTACTAGATGACCAGTTCTCTTAGCCTTTAGCCATACTCCTCCTTTGTTCCTCTGGTGATGTAGAGGTTAACCCAGGCCCTGCAGCCCCCAGCATCACTCCCATTCCCCAGGCACTCTCATTTGTTGGCTTCTGTAACCGTAAAAGCATTGGTTTCATGCATGTTAACATCAGAAGCCCCCTCTCTTTTATTAACTGCTTTAGCACACTCTGGCTACCCGGATGTCCTAGACATGTCTGAATCCTGGCTTTGGAAGGCCACCAAAAATCCTGACATTTCCATCCCTAACTATAACATTTTCCTACAAGATAGAACTGCCAAAGGGGTGCAGTCTACTGCAGAGATAGTCTGCAGAGTTCTGTCATACTATACAGGTCTATGCCCAAACAATTCGAGCTTCTACTTTTAAAAATCCACCTTTCCAGAAACAAGTCTTTCAACCTTGCTTCTTGTTATAGACCCCCCTCGGCCCCCAGTTGTGCCCTGGACACCATATGTCAATTGAACGCCCCCCCATCTATCTTCAGAGTTCGTACTGTTAGGTGACCTAAACTGGGAAATGCTAAACACCCCGGGCGACAATCTAATCCACAATCTAAGATAGATGCCCTAAATCTCACACAAATCATCAAGGAACCTACCAGATAAAACCCTAAATCCGTAACCATGGGCACCCTCTTAGATTTCATCCTGACCAAGATGCCCTCCCTATACACCTCTGCTGTCTTCAACCAGAATCTCAACGATCACTGCCTCATTGCCTACGTACTGGGTCCGCGGCCAAACAACCACCCCTCATCACTGTCAAATGCTCCTTAAAACACTTCAGTGAGCAGGCCTTTCTAATCGACCTGGCCCGGGTATCCTGGAAGGATATTGACCTCATCCCGTCAGTATAGGATGCCTGGTTGCTCTTCAAAAGTGCTTTCCTCTCCATCTTAAATAAGCATGCCCCGTTCAAAAAATGTAGAGAACAGATATAGCCCTTGGTTCACCCCAGACATGACTGCCCTTGACCAGCAGAAAAACATTAGCATCGAAAAGCACATGCGATATGCAACTTTTCAGGGAAGTTAGGAACCAATATACTCAGTAAGTTAGGAAAGCAAAGGCTCACTTTCTCAAACAGAATTTTGCTTCCTGTAGCACTAATTCCAAAAAGTTTTGGGACACTGTAAAGTCCATGGAGGATAAGAGCACCTCCGCCCAGCTGCCCACTGCACTGAGGCTAGGAAACACTGTCACCACCAATTAATCTATGACAATTGAAAATTTCAATAAGCATTTTTTCCACGTCTGGCCATGCTTTCCATCTGGCTACCTCTACCCTGGCCATCTCAGCACTCCCTGCAGCAACTTGCCCAAGCCCAGACAGCTGATGCTGAACTGCAAAATCTAGATCCCTACAAATCAGCTGGGCTCGACAATCTGGACCCTCTCTTTCTAAAATTATCCGCCAAAATTGTTTCAACCCCTATAACTAGATTATTCAACCTCTCTTTCGTATTGTCTGAGATTCCCAAAGATTGGAAAGCTGCCGAGGTCATCCCCCTCTTCAAAGGGGGAGACACTCTAGACCCAAACTGTTATAGACCTATATCCATCCTGCCCTGCCTTTCTAATATCTTCGAAAGCCAAGTTAATAAACAGATCACCGACCATTTCAAATCCCACCATACCTTCTCCACTAGGCAATCTGGTTTCTGAGCCGGTCATGGGTGCACCTCAGCCACGCTCAAGGTCCTAAACGATATCATAACCGCCATCGATAAAAGACAGTACTGTGCAGCTGTCTTCATCGACTTGGCCAAGGCTTTCAAATCTGTCAATCACTGTATTCTTATCGGCAGACTCAATAGCCGTGGCTTCTCAAATGAGTGCCTCGCCTGGTTTACCAACTACTTCTCAGATAGAGTTCAGTGTGTCAAATCGGAGGGCCTGTTGTCCGTACCTCTGGCAGTCTCTATGGGGGTGCCAAAGGGTACAATTCTCGGGCCGACTCTTTTCTCTGTATATATCAATGATGTCGCTCTTGCTGCTGGTGATTCTCTGATCCACATCTATGCAGACGACACCATTCTGTATACTTCTGACCTTTCCTTGGACACTGTGCTAACAAACCTCCAAACGAGCTTCAACGTCATACAACACTCCTTCCTTGGCCTCCAACTGCTTTTAAATGCTAGTTAACCTAAGTGCATGCTTTTCAACCGATTGCTGCCCGCACCCTCCCGCCCGACTAGCATCACAACTCTGCACGTTTCAGACTCACATTAAGCATCTCCAACCCAAAATTAAATCTAGAATCAGCCTCCTTCACTCATGCCGCCAAACTTACCCTCGTAAAACTGACTATCCTACCGATCCTTGACTTCGGCGATGTCATTTACAAAATAGCCCCCAACACTCTACTCAGCAAACTGGATGTAGTCTATCACAAGCCCCATATACTACCCAACACTGCGACCTGTATGCTCTCTTTGGCTGGCCCTCACTACATATCCGTCGCCAAACCCACTGGCTCCAGGTCATCTGTAAGTCTTTGCTAGATAAAGCCCAGCCTTATCTCAGTTCAGTGGTCACCATAGCAACACCCACCCGTAGCACACGCTCCAGCAGGTATATTGCACTGGTCATCCCCAAAGCCAACACTTCCTTTGTCTGCCTTTCCTTCCAGTTCTCTGCTGCCAATGACTGGAACAAATTGCAAAAATCTCTGAAGCTGGAGATTTATATCTCCCTCTCTAACTTTAAGCATCAGCTGTCTGAGCAGCTTACCTTATCACTGTACCTGTACACAGCCAGTCTGTAAATAACACACTCGACTACCTCATCCCCATATTATTACTTACCCACTTTCTCTTTTGCACCCCAGTATCTCTACTTGCACATCATAATCTGCACATCTATCACTCCAGTATTACTGCCAAATTGTAATTATTATCGCCTCTAGGGCCTATTTATTGCCTCTTTCCATAGTCTTCTACATTTGCACACACTGTACAAGGATTTTTCTATTTTTCTTTCCTTTTGTGTTATTGACTGTACGTTTGTTTATGTGTAACTCTGTGTTGTTGTTTTTGTCGCACTGCTTTGGTTTATCTTGGCCAGGTCTCAGTTGTAAATGAGAACTTGTTCTCAACGGGCCTACCTGGTTAAATAAAGGTGAAATAATATTAAAAAATAAAACTTTCAGCAGGACAATAAGCTTAAAACTTCTTATGGCGGGGCCTCCCAGGTGGCACAGTGGTCTAGGGCACTGCATCGCAGCGCTAGCTGTGCCACCAGAGACTCTGGGTTCGCGCCCAGGCTCTGTCGCAGTCCGTCGCGACCGTGAGGTCTGTGGGGCGACGCACAGTCGGCCTAGCGTCGTCCGGGTTAGGGAGGGTTTGACCGGTAGGGATATCCTTGTCTCATCGCGCACCAGCGACTCCTGTGGCGGGACAGGCGCAGTGCACCATGTGAAAGTGCAGGGCTTTAAATTCAAAACAACAGAAATCTCTTAATTAAGATCCCTCAAACATAGAAGTATTTTACACCATTTTAAAGATAAACTTGTTGTTAATCCCACCACAGTGTCCGATTTCAAAAAGGCTTTAAACGAAAGCCCACCAAACGATTATGTTAGGTCTGCACCAAGTCACAGAAAAACACAGCCATTTTTCCAGCCAAAGAGAGGAGTCACAAAAAGCAGAAATAGAGACAAAATGAATTACTAACCTTTGAGTTTACATTGGCACGTTACGTTTAGTAGTTCCAAAACATCCGGTGATTTTGCAGAGAGTCACATCAATTTACAGAAATACTCATAATAAACATTGATAAAAGATACTTGTTCAGCTCCCATTCCCCCCTCTTTCACAGTAGAAGCATCAAACAAGGTTCTAAAGACTGTTGATATCTAGTGGAAGCCTTAGGAAGTGCAATATGACCCCTCGCCACCTTATGTTCGATAGGCATTGAGTTGAATTACAAACTACCACTTCCTGGTTGGATTTTTTTTCTCAGGTTTTTGCCTGCCTCTGTTATACTCACAGTCAGCATTCAAACAGTTTTAGAAACTTCGGAGTGTTTTCTCTAATGATATGCATATATTAGCAACTGGGCCTGAGTAGCAGACAGTTTACTCTGGGCACCTTATTCATCCAAGCTACTCAATACTGCCCCCAGCCATAAGAGGTTTTAAACACAAGGCCAAATCTACACTGAAGTTGCTTACCAAGAAGACATTTAATGTTCCTGAGTGGCCGAGTTTCAGTTTTGACTTAAATCTGCTTCGAAATCTATGGCAAGACATGAAAATGGTTGTCTAGCAATGATGGACAACCGATTTGACAGAGTTTGAAGAATTTTGAAAGTAATAAATGGCAAATATTGCACAATACAGGTGTATAAAGCTCTTATAGACTTATCCAGAAAGACTCACAACTGTAAGGTGATTCTAATATGTATTGACTCAGGGGTGTGAATACTTATGTAAATTAGATATGTTTGTATATTCTTTTGCACAAAATGATCACAAACAAAAATACATGCCCCAGTTTATACCATAACATTTATAAAATTATCATATAGACCGATAAGCATGGTGCCCCAGAGGGGCGGAGCTAGGATGTTGGAGTGAACGGCTGTGCGTGAAAGGCTCCTGCAACTTTTTTGCAAAATAATAGAATTTAACCTACTTTATGGCACTTTTTTTACAACAAACGTTTCTTTCTAATACAAGATTGTAACTTTTTATATGAAAATGCCGAGTAATAAACAACCAAAGGACAATAAATCCACAGCGGAGGCCTACTCCCCACTAAACAACGAGACAGACATGGCGGGAGGCACATGCAAGAACGTGACACTTACAGAACTTACCCGGGCTTTGGGGGAGCTACGTGTTGCTATAGCTGAGGATCTTAAAGCCACTATTGCTGAACTGGACACCAAAATTGTAGAGCATCATTCGAACGGTCGCTTCACATGGCCAGAGTATTGTGGACCTTGAGAAAGCTTCTGAATTCAAAGCTGGTAGGATCGACGGGTTAAAGAAGCTATGCACTTCATTGCAGGATAGTGTGCAGAGGCTTTCTGTGAAAGTGGTGGACCTGGAGGGCCAATCCAGACGTAATAACCTCCGCGTTGTTGGTCTGGCAGAGGGGGTAGAGGCTGGCTCTCGCCCCACCGACTCCTTCGCCAAGCTATTGAAGGATGCAATGGGATCGGATGTTTTGGCTTCGGATCCCCAGCTGGACTGTGCACATCGCTCCCTTGTCCCAGTGCCTGGACCGGGCCAACGTCCTCGCCCAGTAATCATCTGTTGTCACAGTTTCAAGACCAAGGATCTTATCCTGCGTGAAGTTCAAATGAGGGGCAACCTGTCACATAAAGGACACCCATTCCGTGTCTATGAGGATTATGCGCCCGATGTGGCATAGCATCGCGCCGACTACAGAGATGTCATGAGCAAACTCTACAAACTCCATCTTCGCCCAGCCTTGCTCTTCCCTGCAAGACTAAGAATTACCCCGCCTTCCGGTGAGAAGATTTGGCTCTCCTCGGTTTTGGACGCAGATAAGTTTATCCAGGGATATACACCAATCCCCCGTACAGGTTAGAGAGCCTTGTCATTGTGTGTTAGGGTCTGCTCATGGACTCGAATCCATACTATACCATATTGGGTGAAACCGTATTAAACGGGCTCATAAACGGGCTCAACAAGGGCTAACGAGCATGTAAGACGCTGAGCCGAACAATGGATGGCGGTCAGAGCTCTCATTTAACGTTAAATTCACTTTCATCCCGACTGTGCTCAGAGTGATGCATATTTTTACTTCTAGGTTTGATCACTGACACCTTCGGATGGATATACTTATATTCCCCCATTTTTGTTTTGTATCGTTATTTATTTTACAATCCTTACATTATTCTTACTACCATACCATTTATTTATTGCTTGCAGGGGACTGGGGGTGATGGTTGGGAAGGGGCAGACGCAGACACCTGGTTAGCAAGTTGATGTTTTGTGCCGTTCTGCCTTTGTCTAGCCGTGGGCCGCTCTCCCGACTAGAGTCCCACCAGCCCTCTGTAGTGCTTATGTCTGTTTAGGTGTGGGTACATATAATTACTATTTGTACTTTATTACTATTTTCTCTTAGCATTTTAGTATTATGTATGTGTATATTTTAAATGAGTGTAGATTGTTATTCTGGGGTATGAATGTTTGTATGTGCATATGGATGTATATCCATACTTTTTTAAATATATATATATATATATATAAAATATTATATAAAATAATATTATATATTATTTTTTTGTGTGGGTATGTATGTATGTATGTATGTATGTATGTATGTATGTATGTATGTATGTATGTATGTATGTATGTATGTATGTATGTATGTATGTATGTATGTATGTATGTATGTATGTATCTCTTGAACGTGCCGTCCTTGGTCAGCTCTCCCGCTATCTCTCTCAGAATGACCTTCTTGATCCAAATCAGTCAGGTTTCAAGACTAGTCATTCAACTGAGACTGCTCTCCTCTGTATCACGGAGGCGCTCCGCACCGCTAAAGCTAACTCTCTCTCCTCTGCTCTCATCCTTCTAGACCTATCGGCTGCCTTCGATACTGTGAACCATCAGATCCTCCTCTCCACCCTCTCCGAGTTGGGCATCTCCGGCGCGGCCCACGCTTGGATTGCGTCCTACCTGACAGGTCGCTCCTACCAGGTGGCGTGGCGAGAATCTGTCTCCTCACCACGCGCTCTCACCACTGGTGTCCCCCAGGGCTCTGTTCTAGGCCCTCTCCTATTCTCGCTATACACCAAGTCACTTGGCTCTGTCATAACCTCACATGGTCTCTCCTATCATTGCTATGCAGACGACACACAATTAATCTTCTCCTTTCCCCTTCTGATGACCAGGTGGCGAATCACATCTCTGCATGTCTGGCAGACATATCAGTGTGGATGACGGATCACCACCTCAAGCTGAACTTCGGCAAGACGGAGCTGCTCTTCCTCCCGGGGAAGGACTGCCCGTTCCATGATCTCGCCATCACGGTTGACAACTCCATTGTGTCCTCCTCCCAGAGCGCTAAGAACCTTGGCGTGATCCTGGACAACACCCTGTTGTTCTCAACTAACATCAAGGCGGTGGCCCGTTCCTGTAGGTTCATGCTCTACAACATCCGCAGAGTACGACCCTGCCTCACACAGGAAGCGGCGCAGGTCCTAATCCAGGCACTTGTCATCTCCCGTCTGGATTACTGCAACTCGCTGTTGGCTGGGCTCCCTGCCTGTGCCATTAAACCCCTACAACTCATCCAGAACGCCGCAGCCCGTCTAGTGTTCAACCTTCCCAAGTTCTCTCACGTCACTCCGCTCTCTCCACTGGCTTCCAGTTGAAGCTCGCATCCGCTACAAGACCATGGTGCTTGCCTACGGAGCTGTGAGGGGAACGGCACCTCAGTACCTCCAGGCTCTGATCAGGCCCTACACCCAAATAAGGGCACTGCGTTCATCCACCTCTGGCCTGCTCGCCTCCCTACCACTGAGGAAGTACAGTTCCCGCTCAGCCCAGTCAAAACTGTTCGCTGCTCTGGCTCCCCAATGGTGGAACAAACTCCCTCACGACGCCAGGACAGCGGAGTCAATCACCACCTTCCGGAGACACCTGAAACCCCACCTCTTTAAGGAATACCTAGGATAGGATAAAGTAATCCTTCTCACCCCCCTCCCCCCTTAAAAGATTTAGATGCACTATTGTAAAGTGGCTGTTCCACTGGATGTCATAAGGTGAATGCACCAATTTGTAAGTCGCTCTGGATAAGAGCGTCTGCTAAATGACTTAAATGTAAATGTAATGTATGTA